>NW_015633562.1:1342167-1399097 GCF_001515625.1 Sinocyclocheilus rhinocerous
TTTCTTAATTTATTATTTAAGTAAAAATATATTTCTCGTATAGGCCTATTTATTCATTTTATATATATATATATATAAATAAAATGAATAAATTCAAGATGTATTAATTTTAGCTAGCTGCAGGTGCGTGATGTGATATGATGACCATGTGAATCCTCATATTCTGTTGTTTGCTGCTTTTTGCGCATGTAAAATTAATCCCCGGGAAACAAATGTTAGTATTTTTAACGGGTCACAGACACTTATCCTTTCTAATTTAATTAAATTCTAATTTAAAATAATCTTGTTGGGTTAACGGTTAATAATCGGTTAACGAGCGCCGGTTGTCGATTAGGAAAAATAACCGACATTAACATCCCTAATATATATATATATATATATATATATATATTTACATGCAGAATACAGTTTTGTACTATCATACAATAAATGGAGTATTGTAGGAGATTAAGTAGTTCCACCTAAGAAAAAACTGGGTTTTTCTTAAGGGTGGCCATCTTCAGACCAATAGCACTGTGCTGTCGAATGTGCAGTCCATGGTCTATTGACAAACAGTGTAATGTATACGAAGTGACAGGAAACAACCTATTTCTGGAACAGGCAGAGCTTTTAAGCAGGGATACTTGTGGAGGTGGAGGGAGAATGTGTGCAAAAAGAAGCAAGGACATTTTTTCTTCTAATCACTGACTGTTTATATCTGTTCGTTTGTTTCCGTCCCACTTGTTCAGCTACAGTACTGATTGTTTTGAATGCATTCATTAGTGCTAATAATATATCAGTTTTGTTTGTCTAAAAATGCATCAAGATCTCCATGCTTCCATCTCATGCTGTTCACATCGCATTAATAGTTCAAGTTAAACACAAAACACAGATGTGCGTACTTTTGGCTTGTCAGTGGCCTGTGTTATCCTCTCTAATCATCAGCCCTGCTCCTCTGATTAGCTTAATTAATTACTACATAGAGAGTGGCACACTTCGGGCCTATTAGATTGGCAGTGGCTGAAGCACAGAAATATGAGAGAGACAATTAGCAGTTAACTATGCCAACAGAATGTGGGTGGAACTATTGCAAAAACAATTTTACTATATTTGTTATCCCAGCTGCTCAAGGTTGTGACCAGCTAATAAAGGAAAATTACATGTGAATTTGTCTGTGCATTTAATTGAAATTCACTCTTGTTTATCAGATTAGTTTGCGCATACAGTGGCCCTGAAAAGTTGTTAAATACTTGAGTCACAATTAAAAATGTACTACATTCACTGAATTGAAAAAATAAATAAATAAATAATCCATATGGCATTTTCAAGCAAATGAGCTCAGGGTGGATGTATAAAATCTGTTTCCCTCAGTCCCCAAATTGTCCAGGTCTGGACCTCGGCTTGGTTCCAACCGGACCGCGAGACATAATGGCAACGGCAGCACCATTTTACCATTTCTGAATAAAGTGAGCAGCGCGTCAAAACAACAGAACAGTTCACACGACAAGCGCTCAGGGTCGTTTATTGTAATGATCTTTCTGTGTTATATCCTCTAATATTTTTATATCTAGATCCAAACGGGCTTCATTCAAGCCCTTCCCGTGTGCGTTGCTTCTCTCTAAAGACACTAAAGCTCCATTAAGAGCTGCGGATGACACGGTTATTTTAAAAACAAGCAGAAACACAGTGAGCAGCAAAATAGATCGATACTTTTGCTAAAACACTGCAGAAAACCACAATGCTGCAAATATAGTTATTTTTACCTATCATACATATGTATATGACTCTGACCGTTCAAACTAGGTTTGTGACAAGGCTTTTTTCATCTACATTTAGCATTATTAATCATAATAGTTTGTTTGTTTTAAGCAAAATATAAAAATGGTCCAGACTTCAAGAGGAAAACTCTGAGCCCCCATACAGTATATTTTCTGTCACGTGGCCTTCTGCCTTACATATGTATCTAAATGTAAAAAATAATAATAGCTTGATAAAATGTCTGATCTTATCTTTTAATATTCATATCTAATTGGGCTCAGCTGAGGAATTTTTTTAAAATAGAAAATTTTTCAGAAGCCACTGGCCTTTGGCTCTGAGGACCCAATAACCTGACTATTTTTTGACTGTTTAGATTTAGATTTAGAGAGAGAGAGCGCTCTCCGGACCTCATGGAACTTTAATTCAATACCCCTGGTATACAACATTCATCAGTGATTGATTGATTGATAGTCCTTTTTATTTATTTATTTTTTAATTTATTTTTTAGCTTAAAAGTACAAAAAGCAGTTTCCCCTTAAAATCAGTACAGAAATTGTACTGGAAAATTAAAATATTATGCAAAAAAAAAAAATGTTTTGGCCTGATTCCACTATGGCAACGTGAGCATTTGACTGAAAAAAAAAAATAAACAAAATTTTTTTTTTTTGTACTGTTCTAATTTTCTAAAAGAGGCTGGCCATTTTCCCTAAACGTCAGTTCAGAAAATGTGTTTAGTTTTCCATTTCGGCCATTAGTGTTAGTGCTACAGGAACTACTATTAAATTGCTGCCAGCCAAATTTCTCTGTTGTTGCTTCTTCCAAAGCTTTTTTTATGCTTTTTAGTTCTTGAGATTAAATGAATACCATTAAAACAATAACAGACTGTACTGTAAGATCTTCAGAGTCAGCATAGAACGAAAACACATCCTGCTGATCAAAACCAAATGGGGACGGAAAATAAACCTCAGCACGCTGTCAAAACCTTAAAGGAAGTGGCATAGACATAGACAGGGACGGTGAGTCGGGAGGTTGACCTGAATTCTCCTGCTGCCAAGAGAATGAAGGAGATAAGTGGTAGTGACAGAACTGAGTGATGTTCCGCCATGGTGCCGTGAGCTTCTCCGGCACTAAATCAACATCGTTGTCAAACACACCCCTCGACGACCTAATCCCCCCGTGAACCCCAATAATACCCCAAATGGGAGCTCTAATTCTTCATTAACTGGAAGGAGGGAGAAGGGAGAGCTGCTAATGTCATTTTCTCCTGGCTGCTTGTTTTAAAGATTCCAATAACCAGTCGTTTACAGTTGAATAGCCAGGAATTGCTTTTTCTCTGTCTCACTCTCTCTCTTCACCCCCTCCGTTTTTCTTTTTTCCCCATTTCAATCATTATAATTGGTGACATGAAGGCAGTGAAAGCTAGTGGCGCTTAAAGCCAAACTTATTGCCTTGGTTATCTTTAATGACTTCAAAATATATTGGCTCGTTAATAAGTGCAGGGGTTATCAATTCCTCTAATTAGCCAGGGTGCTCCCATAAGAGAGTCTGCATTAAAGAGACCCGAAGATGAACCGAGGCGTTTGACGCCGGTGGATAAGGCCAGCAGGGGCCACGGGCCACGGGGCACGGGGGGGGGTGTTTGTTTTTCAAGGAGCTTTTCTTTTTGCTTGTTCGTGAAGATTAACTAATAACCTTGGTTTCTCTTTTCGCTCTCTCCCTCTGGGCCGCAAATGGCCGTATCTCGCCTTTATGAAAGCAGTTGCCCTGAGGTGTCTGTGTGTTGTGGTGGTTGGTTAGGTAGGAAATAGTAATAGGATGTGAGGTCTGCAGAGTTCCTGTCACAGACCTGATGGGCGTCCCTCTGACAGACCGCATGCACACACATAGCCCATTTGGCATACTTTGATGTGCTCAGCAAGGCACCAGGAAGCAAATGGGGTTGATCTAAAATGGATGGCCTCCATTCCTATGTGAACCCTGTACTGTGAAAAATGGTTCTTAGGTGGTAAAAAGAACTGTTGAAAAGCCAGTAGTTCTTTACACTTTCTCCTGGTTTTTATTGTGTACAGTTCATCAGTATACACCAGCAATATACTGTATATATACAATATCGGTTAGCAATATTATGAGAATGTTATAATTATAATAACAATAATATTAGAGTTTTTTTAATTTATTGATAGCTGTAGATATTGGATATTTTATGTATGTATGTTCATTTCCTCTGGGGGTTTTTTTCTTAGTGTACATTATAATGTTGCGATGCCTAAATGTACTTGTAGCATTTAAAACAATGGATTTTAGTTGTAGTTTTTATTGAATTTATTTCACATTTTCAAAAATGCTATTTTCAAATTTTATTACAAAATTGCATTTTAATATTGGCCATTTCTATTGTCAGCCATAACAATCGGCTTATCAGTATTGGACAGAATTTTGATATCAGTGCATCCCTGAATTTAGATTTCTGGCAGTAAAAGCAAACATATAAAGAAGCATTGGGATACATTGAAATGTCCATATAGCAGTCAAAATGCCTTTTCAAAAGTAGGTCAAAGTAGAGAATTGACTGCAAAGTCATATTCAGGTTTGGCTTCATTTTGGTGTGAAACGCCCATGTTTCATGATCCAATCCAGTCCAGATGGGTTTTTTGTATGTTGGATATAGAGTTTAAATATATACAGCAATATGACACATTACAGAAGTAAAATGGGTTGCAAATGTTACATCTTTTTAGTGCACCTGTGATTGACTAAACTATCTAGGATTTTTAATAGTATAAATATGTTTGTTGATTTCCGTAGTGTCTATTAGATAGTGGTGTTGCATGCTGGCATGTGTGTGCTTGAGTGTTAAAGCATCGGCGTGTGTGAGCGTGCATGAATGTGCATTAGTTTGACCGTGTGTGTCTGACATTAGAGAACGACGAAGCTAGAAACGCCTGCTGATTTATTTTTGCTAGGGTTTTCAGAGCCAGCGTGTGACACCCGCAAATTTATTGCCAAACGTCACTTTCACATGATGGGTTTGTTACAAATATCCGCTGCATATTGTTAAATTAATCTTCCATTTAAAATTAATGGAGTTAGACTCCCCGGGTTCAATGTAATTTGGTGTTCACGGGCAGAGAGACGCGTGCGCTGCATTCAGGATGAGGCAGGGCCGAACAGTCTAATCTTCCATCACCTTGAACCTGCATAGAGAGGATGGCGTTTTATCCTGCAGCTACTAATGAGATCCTGCTCCCCTCCAGAGAGAGAGAGAGAGAGAGAGAAACAGGAGGGGCTGTTGTAGTGGAAATAAAGAGAATTGGTTTGGCAAAAAAAAGTGCAGAAGTCGTCAGGCAGACAGAGTAATGCTGAGAGAGAAAAGGTTTTGTCAGAGTTGTCATTTTTGCCGAGCAGTGGCCTGATGTGACTGCTGTGCTTATGAAAACAAGCAAACGCCTGTTGAGATTAACTGAAATTTCTATCATTATTTTGAATCCCCCCTGACTTCTGGCCTGGAATAAACTGAATGCTTGTTAGAGCACCTCATTGCTAGCCTGCACTTCAGTACTGCATAAATCTAATGTCATTATGCCGTTTCAATTGTGCTTATGTTGCACTTTTCAAGCTAGTAGAGCCGAAACTGAGCATTTTGTATGTTTTGTACTATTAATGTGGCTTGGAAAGCCAGGAACATTCAAAAGTTTGGCGTCAGTTTTTTTTTATTTTTATTAATACTCTTATTCAAGAAACACTCATTAAATTGTTTAAAAGTGACAGTAAAATTGTTACAAAGAGTTCTATTTCAAATAAATGCTGTTCTTACAACTTTCTATTCATCAAAGAATCCTGAAAAATTACAGTTTCCACAAAAAGTAGCAAATCAGTATATCAGAATGGTTTATGAAAGATCATGTGACACTGAAGACTGGAGTAATTTAGTTTAAAGGGGTCATATGATGCGATTTCAAGTTTTCCTTTCTCTTTGGAGTGTAACAAGTCATAACAAATGTTCATAACTTCAGCTGCATGTAATTGACGCATATATTATTTGAGATTGGCCGTTGAGGGTGTTTTCAATGTATTCAGACATGAGGTTTGCATTTCTCAACCTGACGACAGTCACACTTGTGTTCATTTTGCAGAGCTTGGAAGTGACACATTTATAGTGTTTTTCAAGATACTTCCCTGCTAGTGGACATGGGGGTTTGGCTTGTGCCATGTACCACGCTCACAGACACACTTCAATGTGCTTGTTTGTATGTGTTTGAATGCAGCTGAGCTAGCATTTAAAGCTTCCTCTGTCTCTTTCCAGCATCTTTTGTTGTGTATGTACACACTTGGAACAGGATCTCATTCTCCAGGCCAAGTGTGTGGATTAGCAGTACTGTAAGGCTGTGCATTGTGGGCATCTTAACCTACAGGCAGGATTTCTGCGGTATAGACACTAAACACTATAACTGCATGCTGTTTTATACATTACAGAAGTATAAATGCTTGATAGCTGTGAGCGTTACACTTTCTTTCATTCATTGTGTTTATCATTTCATCCTTTTATGTTATTCTAGCACAAGGCTAATGGAATTCAAGTTGGCTGCCGCAGACTGGGTTAAATTTGTAGGAATTGCAGCCAGGTTGTATTTGACAAAGCAGAATAGTGTACATGGTCTTTGCGAAAATATAACAAAAATATTCACTTACTATCAACAGACTTCAAAATATGTGCAACTTATTTAACAATATTGCATATTGTGTAACAGTATTGCATTTCTGCCAGCAGTGGCATAGACTACCTAAGGAAGGAAGATTTGTCATGTTAGACAAGAGCGCTTGTACCATAGGAGGAACAGGACGGCAATGATTGGATGAAATGATGACATAATGTCTGCTCTCCGTGGGATGGCCCCATTCTTGTGATAATAACTATGGTACCTACGGCCTGTCACTCAGCTGTAACCGTGGAGACCGGATAATGAGGACAGGAATTTTTCCCATGTGTCAAAAGTAAGGATAAGTTACCAGGCAAGTGTGGGTGTGTATGTGCTTCAGGGAACTCTGGGGGGGGGGGCCTGTATGTGTGTGTGTTTGTGTGAGAGAGAGAGAACGTAGAAGCCAGGATCCAGAGGCTAGCTCGGACTTTGAAGTTCTTCAAAGTGCCATGATCACGCTGGGCAGACTTCATCCCCTGGGTGAAAGACGCAACTTCATAGGCATTAGGCAACATCTAACAGACTTGTACATCTCTCCTATTTATTAGTTAAATATCACTTTGAGAGTTTTTTTTTCTTCTCCTCAAAGTTTTACTTCAGATAAATAGATCATGTGAAGCCGGATGGCCAAATTATACCTTATTACAATATTGCAGTATTGAGAGAAGACAAACCACATCATGAGACGATGTATTCTCTAATAGTATATACACTACTGTTAAAAAATGTGGGGTCATTAACATTTTTTAATAATAAATACTTTTATATTTTATGCTTTTAAAGAATACAGTGCTTTTATTTTGCATTCTATTTCAAATAAATGAAATCCTGGAAAAAGTGTCATGGTTTCAACATTGATAATAATAAGAAATTCTTCTTGAGCACCAAATATTAGTTAAAATATTAGAATGATTTCTGAAGGATCATGTAATGGCTGCTGAAAATACAGCTTTGCCATCACAGGAATAAATTACATTTTAAAATATATTAAAATGGATACATTATTTTAAATTGTAAGAAATATTTCACAATATGACTGTTTTTACTGTTTTTTTTTTTTTTTTTCAAACTTGTGCACAATTGTGTATTTGATACAGTTGACACATAAACTTTTAAATTAAAGGATATTTTTTGGTTTGGATCTTTGGTAGTAAAAAAAGCTTTTTAGATTATTAAAATGATCTTCACACTATATAAAATGGTTTAACATGGCATTCTAATATGGCATATTAGGGTGAAGTGTTAACTGTTCATGAGAGAAATTTCCTCTCATAAAAACTTGTTCTTATAATCAGCAATCTGTTTCTATCATAACTGTTGGCCAAAGAGTTTAGAAAGATGCTGCCCCATTCATCTTTCCAAATACCAAGTGGAAGGCAGTATCTGTATAGATATATATATCACATGTAGCACTTGATTTTGTTGATAGAATTTTATATAATATCTTATATCTTGTGATAGAAATCATCAGTTGTACATATTTTGCCATGTTTGGTTAACTGTGCGATGTCCTGGCCTTCATCTGAGATTTTAGGCAATGTTTTTTCCTTCTCTGAAAAGGTTTAGACTAGGCCTGTCACGATAACAACTTTTTGTTGTGCGATATATTGCCCCAGAAATAATTGCGATAAGTGATATTATTGTCATTTTAAAGACCATTTTATGCCACTGAATATATAATCATAATATAACAGCATAATAATGCAAGAAGGCCTACACACTTCCAAATGACAACAAACTTTTAATTTTTAAGAATATTTAGATCATGGAAATAAAGTATCAAAATATTAGATACCTTAAAAAACCTGAATAAATAGTAAATAAACATTTTCTAACAAAAAGTGCAAAGTAACAAGTAGAAAAAAAGAAAAATGCACAAAGAACTTGTATGGAGATTTTTCCATCTACAGATTTTTCTCTGACCTTCTTTTCTCTGTAAATTAAGTGTGCACACTATTGCTGAAAAACACAATCACTACTTAGCAGTCAGATGTCCGCATGCACAAAGGCACAGATCCCTAAACAAGACCATATCTGCAGATGAAACTTTTTTTGTAGAAGCATTTTTTAAATTTGAACTAGCACCAACTACACCACATTATGTACGAGAAGCTGCAAAAGACACTGGCGCAAGTGGAATGTACAAAACATGGTGACATCAATTTTTAAGTAAATATAATGGCCGATATATCGCGCCACCAAAAATTATTGAGGTCATGTACATATATTGCGCGATAAGTCGATATATTGATTATTGCGACAGGCCTAGTTTAGGCTTCTGTCTGTATGAGCCACCAATGAAAGAAGTTCTTCCAAAGACAGAAACCCTCTTTAATTCCCCCCATCTGGCCAGATCTCAACACAGACTGCATTTCCCCAGGTCCAGCCCCATGAAGAGCTGGGCAACAGAGATTTTTGTCTGTGCCAAGACTTGGTGGCATTGATCCCCTCACAGTCTCTGGGTCTCCTCAAGGGGGAGTTTTATACGGTAGATTGGCAACACATTACCCATTTCAAATGGAAAGCCTTGGAGAGGTTGCCAACTCTGAGCCTTGAATAGTTGCAAAGCAACGAAAGTTGGTTTCAGGGAATAAATGCGAAGGCCAGTGGAACTGTTGCCACATGCAGTGCACATTCAAAGCTCTGCTGTTGCTTCATTGGTGGTTATACATACTATTTTATGCTCTATTTATTCACATATATACTAATTCAGGAGGATGAAAGCAAAATTAAATAAGCAGAAAAAGAAAGGGTAACATGTTCTCGTTACGGTGTCCGTGTTTTAAATCATACTGCATGAATTGATTGTAACAAGTGCTGACGTTAATGCTGATTAGCTGTAGTTCAGTTTCCGTTGAAACATCACGTCTACCTAACTGGTCTCCATCTTTTCTGGGTAAGACAGAGAGGCTGTCATGCTTTCAGCTAGCTGGGGGCCCTGTTTATGAGTTTCAGCTAAGCTATAAAATGTCTACCTCACTCTCCTGAGACATGACAGAATCTTTCCACTCGCAGCTCGCGCCAAGCTGAGCTCCGCGCCGCCGGCAACCGCCGCGGCATCTGTGCAGAGAGAGTGAGCGGGTAAACTTGTCAACAGGGGGTTGACACTGCATAATGATCTCTGCTGGAGAGACGGGGCGGCTGAGAGAGATTGTCTTAAATGTCTAGATTGTCAGCACACATATTGAGCAACAAGGAGGGATGTGACACAAGTAGCAAGTGAGTCTTTGCTTAATTCCCATTAATTTCCTTTCACTCAGTTCACCCTTAGTCTTCTCGAATTAAGTCTTGACTCACCGTTCACACCACAAAATAGTAGATTTGACTTAAGTCAGACAGAATGCAGACTTCACAATTCGAAAGAGCAGACTGTGTTTACTCTCTTAGGGATCTCAGATCTCATTTCTGGTGGTTTGGAGGTTGAAGCGAATTGCATTTAGCAAAACACATCGCCCTAAAATTTTTTTCTCAGTATCCCACGTAATTGGAGACTTGGTGTATAAAGAAACCTTATAAAACTTCCAAGAGCCTTTAATTAAAAAAAAAAGAAATGGAGGGAGATAGAGAGGAAAAATATCATGGAAGTCAAGCTAGAGGGGATCTCCCCATAGAGGAAGTGCAGATTGCATTGCATGGTGTGAACAACTGCTTCTCGACTTACCCTCGGATCAAAGAAAGACGAGAACACCATTGAAACATTTATGAGTTGTGACCGATCTGGTCGGAGGAAAACATTCTGTGTCTGTAACACACAAACAGGACCGGAGGGCTCGTCTCATGGGCTGTGAGAGAGGCGTCCAAGGACAGGCACTCGGCAAATGCGCTTGTACAGCTGACCAGGACGTGCTTTTTCCGAATTTTCAGCTGTATTTTTCTTTGAAACCAATGTTTGAGTTATGTGAAAAACAGAAGAGAGGGAAAATCCCCACGGGGTGACAAATAGCACCTGCTTTCCATTTGGTCTCAGCAGCCAATGGCTCTCTTTCCTCTTTTATTCTTGTCTTATGAGACTTCCTCTCTAGGCCATGACCTGAAAGATTCCCATCTCCCCTGTCCTCGAGCCCTTAAACACCCCGCCTCATCGTTGCATGGCTGGTTGTGTAATCCCCTGAGGGCCATAATGGACACTGTGTTAATTGCCTGTTGAAGGACAGAAGAAGCTCTTAACGGCCTGATTGGACTCACCCATGAGAGTACAGCTGCCCAATCTGTGACTTTCTTCTGTGGAACACAAAAGAAGATATTTTGAGAAATGTTTGAGTTGTTTTTATCCATAGAATGAAAGTCAATGGCATCTAAAACAGCATTGTGTGCCCCATTTAGTTTCACTGCATGGGCACAAAAAAAAGCACAAAACTTCCACAAATTGTTTGGCATGACAAGAGGTAAACTTTGGATGAATTTTTGGGTGAACTATCTCTAATGCACAGGGTCTTACTCATGCAGCAGATGTAGAGTCTCTTTTCCATTCTCTCTTCCAGTGTATATACGGCAGACTAGGCCACAATCTCTTCATGCAATGTGTTTCATCTTGAGCGATCCCAGTTCAGTGCTTAAAGGCTCAGAGCCCCCTTGTCAGGGTTCAGATAAACACTATTTCTCCCCATAGCCCTGATAACAGGCTAATCTAGACAGATCTCCCACCAAGAGCAGAGGGAGCAGGGAGAGATTTATCCATGGCCGTGTTATGGATTGTTGCTAGATGTTTTATTCAGGGGGATTGAGTCGGGCCAGCTACTCCGTGCCATCCCGGTCTCTCTTAAGGGCCGTTGAGCAACACTTGTCTGGGCTCTACCTTTTCCACGGGTGCCCCTAGAGTGCTATTTTCCTCACACGCTCGGCTAGCTGAAGGCGTGGTAAAGACATCATGGCAGAAAGCGTGTTATTTTTGTGTGGAACAAGGGACTGTTTCGGATTCTTTGTTTCTTCCTTCCTTGTTTTTAAATCTTGCCTTTTTTAACTGTTCAGGTTTGTTTGTAATTATTTGGATTTTCCTTTGTTTTGTTGTTGTCGTTTTTTTTTCTTTTCGTTTTTATACTGACTATAGAGAAAGGGTGGATAGAATGGAATCAGAAAAGCTAATTGGACTTTAACCTCTATTTTCTATTTGAGTATCATTACATTCTAATTATTAGGTAAGCCTTGTTAAGGCTGGAATACACTACACGATGCTTAAAATCTGAACAGATTTTAAAACACTAGGCATCATACGCTGGCCAACTTTTTTAAATGGTTACAGTCAATTTAATATAATTTAAGTAGAAAAACTTGTGCAGAGCATTATTAGACCGTTTTCTAAGGATGCACGAAATATTAAAACCATTTAAAAATCATAATAAAGCATAGTGCTGTTGTGAATTCATAAAAGCTTCGATTTAATTAAATAAACAAATGCGCTGCAGGTTAATATGCACTTTATTTCTATGCATGTAGGTTACGTGCAGTAAATGCTGCTCCACACAAACAGTTATCATTTACATGTGTGGACCATTTCAAACTCCATCTTTGCATATGCTGTGAGTCCGCTTATAACATTCATCAGGGAACAGTGTGCACCATTCTATTAGATTTATAAGGTAAATCATTTATAAACGGACACCAACACAGGAGAATACATCATTATCTTTCTAAATATGCTAACTGTTCATCGCAACTTCAAAATAAAAAACCCTCGCGCTGAGTTTGATGTCCACATGTTCTTGTTCAAGGAATGACAGTGGCATTTCTATCATAAATAATTGGCCAAATATTAAAGATTAAGTGGACATTTGAATTAAATGTTATTTAGTCAATATTAAACAAGGATTAGATTGCGCTGTAAAGTGTAAAAACAAATCGTCAGGCCATTGGTGCCCTCTGCAGGCATTTGATATAATACATAATGTAGATAAGTTATGATTAAATTGTTTTATTACATTATGTATTTTAACTGTTTTGTTTGTAAAAGCATATGATTACTTTTGATATTTTATTTGAACCAATTGTTATTGTCCCATTGCTATTATATGTGTATTCTAAGTAATTTTAAAATCTATTGTTCGCTTTGGTCTATTTTTATTACCACAAAAAATTATCAGATTACTCGATTAATCGTCAGAATAATCGACCGATTACTCGATTACTAAAATAAGTGTAGTGTATTCCAGCCTTTAAGCAAGTCATTTGTGACTAATATTGTTAAGAAATAGGATAGATATTATGAGCATTACCCAACAAAGTTAGCAGATCCGTTGTCAGTCAGTATTTGTAGCTCTTCCGCACCTCTATTTAGCTTTAATTACCAATCTTGTTCCAGCGTTTCATAGCGGTTGCGTCTAATGAGTATAGATGACTGAGCATTTCCCTCATGTCAATTACCTGAGTTAAGCTCCGTCTCGCTGGCTTTGCTCTGTCATCTCTCTTTTCCTGTCTTTTTCTCTCTCATCATGCATACGGGCAGCAAAACAGCCGACTAATGATGTGCTGAAGCCAATCAGTGCCTCTTAATGTTTTTCAAATCCATTTTGCTTAACTGGACATGATAAATTGTCTCTCTTACACACACCACTAATTCAGCAAGATTGAACTTTCGATTCAATTAGCTGCAGTCTGCAGGGAGCAGTGAGGACTGGGGGATGTTGAAAGCCAGGCGTCTCTCAGCTGCACGCGGCTCAAACGCTGGGTCATAATTGCATTAAAAAGCCACTAAAGATTTTCTCTTTAAAGTGCCCTTTTAAACAGGACTGAATTTTAAACTTGGAAACGATATCATTAAAAATTTAACTTCATGGGAATGAAGTCTTACATGTTATAAGCACAGGCCATGTGCTTTGAATTCGTGGTGCAGTTTGATTAATGACTGGTTATCATATTAATATATTCCCTGGCTGAATCTGGAGTGAATTGAAGTCTTCTGAATATAAAAGACTCCTAGATAGTGTTAGCAGTTTGTGAGATCACTAGAAGTGCTCGCAAGCAGAGTCCCCCATTAAATTTGAATACAGACATTATTTTAGAGGCCTTATGGTAAGGTGCATGAGGTTAGAACAGTACTCTTGGTAAATCAGGAAGGCAGCAGCAGCAATCCACAGATCTCATGGCCAGTCGCTGGAGAGAGGAACTTGGCTGCTTTCAGCATTGCAGATGAGGTCAAAGACTTTTCATACAGCTTCTCTAAGGAACTGTTAAGTTTGATGTAGATTTGCAGACATTATTGGGCTCTTGGTTTGAGGCCTGAATCAGCACAGTTCAATGAGGCAGTCTTTCAATCTCTTTCCCATTAACTTTAATACACAATTCCTCAGTGTGAGATGTGATACTGTATGTGTTAAATTAAAGGGACCATTTACCCTCTTTTCTGTTGGTTTTCTTTTCCTAAGGCTTTGGATCCGAAAATAAGTAGCGTGGCTATGGAACAGATCTAGCCAGGACCATGTTTCAGAAGAAAAACGACACCACATCATCGCCGAAAATTCAGGGGTCATGCGCTCTAGCTTTTCTTTGGAAATGAGGCATTTTACACCCTGAAACAAGGCTTTTATTAGTTCTCCATGCCTTCATTTCAGAGAATATCCGAAAACAATAGATTTTGAAACTTTTATTACAAATACACTAAACATGACACTAGACTTTGACTTCAGCTTGTAATGAAACATTCTAGTGTGTCGCATCTAAAAAGCTCAAGATACTATTATACAGTAGTTTTTATTCATATTTTAAATTAGTTTTAATGTTTTCATTTTAATTTTAGTTAAAGTTTTAGTAATTTTGTTGTCTATATATTTGTATTAATTTGTATTTTAGTTTTAGCTATTTAGTGCATCAAGTTAAACTAAAAGAAAATTTTTGGATGTAAATTTGCCAGTTTGAAATATTTATTTGTGCATGTTCATTTCCCTATTTTACATTAGACTACTCTTGTTGTCATCTAAAATTTACTTACATGTATTGTCTAAAAAAACAGATAATTTAATAAAACTGTTAAATATAATCATTCAGCAAAATCTCAAAAATCTTATTTTTCATACTGTACAATGTAACGTTGTGTTGCCTAAATTCACTTGTACCATTTATAGTGATTTTATTTTTTATATATATTTTTGTTTATATGGATTTGTACACTTATTTGTAGAATTTTAATACCATCAATTTATTCCTTATCAGCCATCAACGTATCAGCCAAAATTTAATATCAGTGCATTCCTGTTTTAAATTGACACAATTGCTGTTTAACATTTGTTTACAGATAGAGCCCATCTGTTGAGAATTGATGCATACAGTATGATGCTTCAGCATCTGAATTCATCCTTTAGCAATGGCTTCCCTCATAACCGTGTAAATAATGAGACACCGAACAAGACACAAAGCAGGGAGAGAGACAAGAGATGTAATTTATTGTTCACCAACTGCATCCCTCATAGCTTTTCTTTCTCCCTCTGTGTCTCTGTGCCATTTGAGGCAAATTGCTTCGTTGACTGACATTCGGTTGTCAGTGCATAGGGGGTTTGGGAGGTGAAGGAGCTGAATCTTCAAGTTGCTCTTACATACCCCTCTAACTTCCTGTCTGTTTTTTTTTTCTTTCCACAAGTGTCAAGGCCCTCCATCTCGACAGCTCTAATGGCAGTAAGAAAGCTAATGGCAGGTGGTATTGGATGTGCAGCGTTACAGACCTACGCACTGCATTACCTTTCCTTTCACGCCCCCTCCTGAAGGGCCTTCTTTTGTACTTACCCGCACATTCTGCTGCGGAGGGGGGGCCTGGAAAAGGGGCCCATTTTCTTCAATTTATCTAAAAGCCACTGGCTTACGTGACAATTTAAAGACTTTAAGCTATTAGTTTCTCTAGCCTGCTGATGACTGAAGGAGACCTGTGATCTGCCCATCATTTCCAGACAATAGACCATGAGGGAAAGAACAAAGTATAGAGGAAAGTATGCAGGGAAAGGGATAAGAAAGTCAATGCTGAAGAGTAAATGAAGTTCTCACAGTGGGTGAGCTCACACAAGACAGACAGATTAAGATAAACTGTAGTTAAGGTAAAAGACCAGGACAGTTATGATGGTCATTTTTGGTGCTGCTTTGTCCAAAGTATCGCAGCTGTGCATTACTCAGTAAGTCACATATATTTGAATAAGTTCCTTCAATGTTGACCTTAAAGACTACTTCACTAGTGCCAGGTAGAGCTGGGGAAAAATAACAGTGTATCTTGATATTTTTCAAACTTTTGACAGTATTCAATTCAATATGTATCTCAATATTTTAGTATTTTCTTTTAAATAGCTTTAAAGGGTGATTTTGTTTCCTGCCCCTCAATAAGAGGAACCATAATTTCAATCAGTCTTTGTAAAAAAAAAAAAAAAAAGATTTAAAGTGATTAAGGCAATATTTCATTAAATGCATTTAATTCAGTATTAATATTTAGCTACATACACTATCGTTCAAAAGTTTGCGGTCAATAAGATTTTTTTTTTTTTAAGAAATGAATACACTTATTCAGCAAGGACACATTAAATTGTATTTCAGTTATATTTCAAATAAATGATAAAAAAAAAATGGTTTCCACAAAGATATATAGCAGTAATGACTGCTGAAAAATTCAGCTTTGCCGTCACAGGAATAAATTACATTGTACAATATATTTAAAACGTTTTTTAAAATTTTTTAATAATATTTCACAGTATTACTGTTTTTACTGTATTTTTTATCAAATAAATGCCTTAGTGAGCCTAAGAGACTTCTTCAAAATTTTTGAACTGTAATGTATATCGATTTTTTTTTACCTACATATTTAAATAATTTAATTATCATTTAGGATGGATACATTGAATTGAACAGTTTGAACTGAATACAACTTAACTCTGATGCCATGTTTGCTACAGGTTTAAATGTAGATTAAACGTATAGATTCAATTTAGTCTTGACACCTTATACTCAGCAAAATCAAAAAGATCGTGTGGATATTCATACATCTGCCAGCCCAACTGTTTCATTATATCACAAGTAAGATCTTCCTCTCTTATTCTTAGGTGAACTAGATATAAACTAGTAAAACTTCGAAATTGGCACATGATAAAACTAAAAGGAAAATCCCATACTTGCACTGAATCTAGAGACCAGAATATTCAGTAAGCAACCACCTAGAACTCCCTAGTAACCGTATATCAGTGTGCTGCAAACCACTCAGAGCACCCTAGCATTGAGGCGACAGATTTTGGCAAGCACTAGAAGTCACAGAAAAAAATCTTCTTAACTATCATGATTGATTTATCCTGAAGACTGACTTGATTAAACTACACTGAACAAAATTATAAACGCAACACTTTTGTTTTTGCCCCCATATGGCCGTGACAGGACGGGCAGAGGGTTCACCAACGGCCTCCATAGCCGTGACAGGGCAGGACGAGGATTCACAGACGGCCTCCTTAGCCGTGACAGGACAGGCAGAGAGTTCACAGACGGCTTCCATAGCCGTGACAGGACAAGCAGGGAGTTCGCAAACGGCCTCTATAGCCGTGACAGGACTAAGCGCATACAATACTCGGCCGAGAATGGTTGTTTGAGTGAGTGTATTTATAGTGAATGTGTGATTGATGACAGCTGTGTGCAATCAGTGCTGTGTGCAATAAGTGCTGTGTGCAATCAATGCAATGGCTGATGGGATATGTAGTCCGGGATGACATGCAACAGTTTGTGTTGTGCGAGAGTCACTGTAATGGAAGGGTGACCTCTGGTGGTGATTGAACGGAAGTCCATGGACAGGATTCATGACACCTATATTGTCTAACCCAAACATTATCTGACACAAATTGTTTTGCATTTGGGAACAATCCCCCGATTAATCTTTGTGGGTCTAGAAGTGCTGAGTTCTTGCTCTTCACGTTGCTTTGATTATCTCACAGAAACAACCACCCTCTCTGATGCACGACGGCAACAAGATGCACACAATGCTGGTGCACTGATCCGTGAGAACCCATTATGTCTGCATTAAAATGAACATGAGATGGAGAGCGCAGAGCAACACGGTGTTGTCTGTAATCACTGATCTATGTCGTGAGTTACTCCCATGGTTAAGAAAAGCACGTATCCACAGTGGATGTCACATCAGTGATTTTCTTTTCCTTTTTATTTTTTTTTTACCTTTTTACTGACTTTTTAGCTAAAAGATGACTAACTGGGAAAATGGAGGAAACAGTGATGCATGGAAAGTGTAAAATATTTTTTATTGAAAAATGAAATATATATATATATATATAGATATAGATATATAATTTGCTATCAATATCAAATTATTTTTTATGCTTATATATTTTTATTTATTTATTTACTTTTGATTGATTGATTGATTGTTTTTTTTTTTTATTAAAGCTTAAAAGGGATTGTTCACTAAACATGAAAATCATTTACTCACCCTCATGCCATTCCAAACCCATAAGACCGTCCTTTGGATTCTGTCCCTCCATTGAAAGTCCAGGTAACCAAAACTTAGAAGAACCAAATAAGTCATAAAGGCATCATAAAATGAATCCATATTAATGGATTTGTTTAATCCAAAATACTGAATCATATGAAGACATATGATTACTTTATATGATGAACAAATTTAATTTAGGCTTTTGTTCACATACATAAATACATAAAGCGAATCACATAAGGTTAACACGAAACAAACCTCTTTAGTTGTCATGCATCACACACACACAGACGCGTTTGAGTTTCAGTGTTCACTATATGCAATGTGCTATGTGTGTCCAAATTAAATCTGTTCATCATACACAGTAAGCATATCTCTTTATAAGAGTTTGACTAAAATGCTTGATTCATATGGAGTTTGGTTACTTGGATTTTAAACAATGGAACAGAAATTAAATAAAAAATATGTTTTGAAGAGTCTTACCAGTTTGGATCAACAAAAGTAAATGATGACAGAATTGAATTTTTTGGATGAACTATCCCTTTAACACTTTCTGTATCGTTCCGATATAATATGAGTTTTGGGTTAGGAACACATTTTGGATTAGGAAGTGGAGCACATGTCTTGGTCATGTGTTGTAGTGGATATGCTGTTCTTATGATTCCTCGGTCTTGTGTTTCATCTGGCATTCTGTTCTTTGTGTGTAGCATGCATCCGTGTGTCATTCCAGTCCAGACGAAAAACCGTTAACTCACCCAGACGGCTCTTTGGTTGCACTTTCGATGTCACTGTTCATCATAGGCACTGCATTTTTCATGCGGTAATTAAAATTTGTAGGTCAGGTCTCCCATGACACCTTTTTGTGCTAATATGAGGGAGTGGAGCGGTCACGCTCGTTAATGCGGCTCTCTCACTTGCTGCCGACTTAAAGGATGAAAGGTGACATTTTCCCCCATTTTGTAAATTAATGCAATTGATCTGCCTAACAAGAACAAAGTTAGGCTTCCAAATACCACATGATGAAGAGATTAAGCGCTTAAATGCCTTTCCAAAGGCAGTCTTTATAGCAAGGCCCTGGGCGAGGATCATTGATCTTTCTGTTAGGATTTCTAATAGACTATTGACATGAATTTATAAAATGTTGCTACACTATTGTATAGATCCAGTGGAAATGCCTTTCCCACAAGCCACGTTGGTCGAAAAGACCACCTGATGCTCTTTATACATTTGAGTTTTGTTGTTAGGGATGGGAAACTGGTCCTGGATCCATTCCATATGTAGTGACGTATAGACTTGCATAGCAGCTGTTTGGATTATGTAAAGGCTTATGTATTGGACACATATGGAGTTTCAGATAGCTCTGATTGTTAGGCATTACAGAGTTTAATTAGTAACAAACCTATTGTAAAACCACCGCCGTAATCTATGAACATTTTACTGGAGTTGCTTTCATCCCCAGATCGGTCAGAACTTCTTCAATGTGTGCCCCCACACACACACACTTTCTTGGTACTTTGAAGTCCCGCCAAGGCCTCGTACTTTCGTTAGCCTTCATTTCCAAGGTTTTCATCTGCGAGTCAAAAGACTGTTTCTAATTCACAGAGAGTGATCTCACACACTAAATCCCAATTAATTGGTCCTAATGCCACATTAACTGTTGTCAAAATGTTTTTCCTGATGTCATCCTAATTCAATGTGCTATTCCTAGAGTCGGCAATTGCAGCCAGAAAGGCCTGTTTTCAATTTTCTGCCGCTGTCTCTTTTGCCCTGACAGAAACATACACACGCTCACACATACGAGCTCTCTCTCTAAACACTGGTAATTATACGTCTTCAGAGAGAGGCATGGGGATACAATTTGTCAGGGTCTAACTACCCATTCCATTCGGTGGGGTTAACATTCTGTTTGTGTTACAGTATATTCAGACTTTAATTAAAAGAGCATTACATCCCCCATCTGCCAATCTCCAGTAATCTTCTTTAATTGCTGTAATTAAACTATATTTACATGTTCAGAATACTTGTAATTTAGCAAATTGCACTCTCCCCCACGCTCTTTTTCCTCTCTCTCCTACACACACCGTGCGTTTAATCAGTGGGACAGCGGAACCAGTGTGTCTGCTGATTGGGTTGTTTTGATTTTAGACATGGGGCTCTTTTGACAGAATAAGTGGACCTCTGCTAGGGTCTTCTGCGAGGTTAGGAAAACATGTCCGCAGAGGGGGATTGTGGGTATTGTCATCGGGTTTTGATTGCTGTCGCGGGTCTAATTGCGGGCCCTGGGAGCTGACGGAGAGAGGTTTTGATGCGTTTGCTCGCGCGCTCCAATTACAGATCATTTCACATTCATTTTTAGACTCGTTATTCGCAGAGAATGTGACGTGCGGTATTAAAATTCATAATGTCATATAAAGAACAGCACCTCATGCAAATTACCTCTGCTAATTTAAAGTGATGCCATTTACATAATTCATTAGCACCTTTTGGACAAGCAAATAAAACATCAACTGCTCGGTATAAAAGAGCAGTACTCTCAGAGAGAAATGCAATCACATAAACTGTTATATTCTCTAATATTTTAAGTAACAATTAATTTTTTAGTCAAGAGCTTAATTAGCATCAGCGATTAGCATTAAGCATTGTTTTTGGCTCTAGATTTAAAAACACAGAATATCTTGGTGTTAAATGAGCTTTTTTGAGCTGCTGTTTGGCTTAGAGGGAGGATGTGTGCGTCACTAAACAATGTCCTAAGAAAGGCCCCAAATCCTCATTAGCTGAAGAGTGGCTCCTCCTAATTAGTTTCCATTCAGTGTAATTAGCATGGATGAGGCTAATCATCTGATGTGAAACCAATCTACCGTTTGGGATACAACGTCCTTGGCCTCTCTTTCATGCACGGTTTGGAAAAACAATTTCTTTGTAGGCGCAGGTTTGTTTGTTTTTTTGGGGGGGTTTTTTGGATGCACACTCTTGTCTGTCTTTCAAGAGATGTAGCTGCTTTTCTCTATTTTCTTCAAATCTGTCTCTCTCTCTGTACATACATATGTTAGGGTTGCACGATTATAGATCATAATTATCGATTATTCCCTTGAAATTGTAATTACGATTATTAATTACGATTATCACAATTTACTTTGAATGATGTTTATACCATTGTTTGAAGCAACTGCATGCCATATTTTTATATGAAAATAAACAAGCTAAAAACACTCAAACTGAAAAACGCTTATTACTTTTCTATAGTATTAAGCCGCAAATATCAACTATACATTGGATTGGTTTCTTTTTTAAATAATAAAAAAAAGAAAAATATGCATAGTATTATAATGTTTTACTAAAACTAAAATTAAAATAATGGAAAAACCCTTAAGATAACCTGTAGAAAGGAAGAAAAAAAAAAACCACGCGCAATCAGAATAACATAAGTGGACGATTACGTGATTGTGGCATCCGTAATTGTAATCACGATTAGAAATTCGATTGATTTTGCAGCCCTAATATATGTACATACTGTATACACATACATATAAAATGACAGAATGAATGATGTGCCTTTCCTTCATCTTTTTTGATTTTGTCCTCCAATTCTTTTTATTTTTGCTGTTCTTCTTGCTGCTTTCTCCTCCTGTGATTTATTTTCAAGGCAAAGTGTTTCTCTGCATCGGGATTTGATAGAGGCCCCTTTTTATTTCACAGGGGATAATTTCTTGAGAATGCCAAACTTTTAGATAGGAGGATAAATTATAGGAGAAAAGAAGGATATTGCCATGTGATTATTCTCTGATGTGTGAAGAATTATTGTCTTTTTTTCTGTCCTTACCTCAAAATAATTTCTTTGCATGATCAGAACTACACAACACAAAAACGGAACAAATTCAAGTTTCCAGGGATGAAAGTAATGATTAAAACAATATGTTTTTGCCTTGCATCTGAAGAAAATGTCTTGTGGTGGATAGCATAGCTTGGAAACGTAATACCTCTCCTCAACAAACCGCACGATTTTAGGTATCGCTCATGTCTGTAGCGCAAACGGTGCAGGACGAATTTCATTATATTTCGTCCCAGTTCTTTTTCATTTTCAGTTTACAAGCTCAAAACAGTAGTCTCGTGACTTATCCCCCCAAATAATAATCTTGTTGCCTGTTCTCCATGTAAAGACATAATTTTAAACTGAATTTGAGAAAATGAAAACAGCGCTCTGACCAGCAGAATAATCATATCTCCACATGTGTTTGCCAGCAGGAGATGTTCTGAGGATAAGAGACTCTTATTTGATTTTTCCTCTGCTTGTGGCTCCAGCGGCTCCACAATCTATGCCTTTATTGATTTTGAATCCTGCAAACGATCCCTAAAATCCTAAATGTGTATCCAATCTCCGCAAATGTTTTCGGAGCTAATCTTTTGGATGGAGACAAAAGACCCTGTGTTTTTCCGTGCTCTCCCACTAAGATCACCGTCTTGACTGTCTTCACTTTAGTAAGTGCTAAGGGCAGTGCAGTTTTGGCAGGCTCCTCCGCGCTGCGGATTGCGAGTTGATCTTAAGCAGAGCCATGTTTATCTTCGTCCTCTCTGTTATTGTGGCCGTGTTTATCTGAGAAATGAGTGGAGTTGGCTGGTCTCCTGCTGAATTACATTCACAGTCACCACAGCAAATCAATCAAGAGAGCCTGCTATTTTGACAACTCCTCTGTCTCTTTCTGTTTTATCTTAGTTTTAAATGGTGAAAAGGAGAAAAACATTCCGCCTTGTGCTCCTCCATCGTTTGGAGACGGTCTCCGCCTGCGAAGCGCAGCGTTTGACGTGAACTTTTGCCATATGCCTGTAGTTCTGCCAAAAATATTAAGTATGGCTCTCTTCCCGAGCCAAGTATCTAGCCATCTGCTGAAGCTTTTAACCAGCAGTGCCAAGGGACTCCATCAAACCCAAACTGTGAGGAGAGAGAGAGAGAGAGAGAGAGAGAATAAGACAGAGACCCAGAGAAAATGAGAGACAGCCTCCCATATTTCTGCAGTTAGGAAAATCTCAGTCGTCAGGCTGATTTACTGCGGACTAATATCCAGAGAGCTTGCCATGATTGCTGGGTAATTTTGGTTGACTTCATTGCCTTATGTCTGGGCCAAGTCCTAAACTCGTTTCAGAGCCGTAGATTCCTGGAAATGTAGCTTTTTTTCAGCAATTTGGCTTGTCATTTGTGGATTGATTCTTTTGAGATATTGTTTTTGTTTGACTGATGGAAGAAATGGGAGCTTTTGAAACATGGCAGCCTTTCCCAGATGCAAGAAAAATCTGGATACTCTAGAGACAGAGTGGGAAATCACCCCAATCCCATACTTAGAAAAAAAAAAAGGGCAGATTGAAGGTTTGGATTTATAGCGACATGGAAAGATACAGCAATCTGTCACTGCGTGTATGTGTGTGTCTGTTTTTGAACATCCTTAAAATGTCGCAAGAGTCTCTTTACAACCCCTCGTTATACAAAAGCTCACATTTAGAAGTAGTTTGTCATTTTTTTTTGTAAAATGTGGGGCTTAATGCAAGACTGAAAATAAAAGAGAGACTTTTTGTGATGTTTTACATGAGAATGATCATTATTATGCAGTCTGCAGTCTGCCATTACTGGGCCCATTACACACTATGACAGCATCACATTTATTCTTTTCTACCTGCTTCTTAAAAAGGTGTAATAAATTAATTTACCACTTTGAGGATCTACTAAGAAAGTACATTGCAGATAGATGTGGTTGTGCAAGGGTGGAGCTGTTTGTAACAAGGATGCAATGATGTGGAAATTAGATCATACTGACAGCTAGTATTATTTTTATGAAAAATAATAATTAGCTATTATTATTATTATTATTTATAAATTTTCACATTTTTATTTCACACTAAAGCACCAATTCAAATTTTTACATTAAGATTTAGCATCAAAAAGCATCATAGTAAAAGTCGTACAACTGTCATTTTATTTAATTTTGAAAAGCGTTAGTCTGTATAAGGTAAATTTGATCAGTTTTGATAACTTTTGAGAATGATTGTCAAAAAATGTTGCCTGATTTCAGCGAAAAGGTACTGCCCCAGTGACAGCTTTTGTACCTTTTTTTCTGAGAGTGATATAGTAATATTGTGTAATATTATTAATTTTTGTTATATTCTATTGATTCTACATATTCTATTATCATTTTTCTGTTTTAATATATTTTTAAAATGTAATTATCATATATAGTGTAATATACTGTATATATATATATGAGACATTTATTTGCAGTGTGCATAAAAATATATTTTATTTTATGAACTTTGAATAATGTTAGTCAAGTAGTTAAGCAGAGATAAGATCAAGGATCAACATGCCAAGTTTGAGCCCTTTGACCTCTAAAACAAACAGTGATTTTTAGCCGGACTAAAGAGAAGATCCCTCAGGGCTAAGCATGGATTCCAGCATATTGTTTCTGTCATGAAGGTTCAAAGGTTGGCCGTTTTTTAGCCATCTCACTTACTTTCGCTCTCTCCTGCCCCAGCTGAAACCAATAGCTGGCCTGTGAGCTGATATATGACACTAATACGACTATTTGAGTGGGCCGAGGCAGCAGAAAAGAGTGATTGTTGGGAGGTTTAGCCAGCATGTCGGATTCATGACACATAGGTACCGTGCTGTCTGGCCCCTGAGAGCGCTCTAATTGCTTTACATTGGTACAAAGGTTTCTTGTAATCGAGTCTCTCTGCCTCCATTTGTCTTGCTCTCAGCCTGGTGCTGAAGGCTTTAATTGGTCTTGGTGGGCCTTTTTCTTGCAGTCAGCTCTCTAGGCCTGCAGCAGAAGACGTTACCGTAGGGAGCGCAGAAGGGTGGGGGTGGGGGGGTTGTAACGAAAGAGGTAGTCAATACTTCTTTTAGCTTTAACACTTTAATTAATGCTTTTCCTAACAAGGAGCTTTCTCCCTCTCCCTGTCTCTCTTTCTCTCAGTTTAGAAATCTCATTTCTTTCATTCTCCAGCAATCTCTTCTCTCATCACCCTCGCTGTCTCCCCAGCCTCATAAATATGGGCTCCTGGGACGAACACAAAGCATCAAGACAGCCAAACGGCAGGAGAAAACCACCTACACCACCTCTAGCGAGCAATCGACAAGTGCACCGCTGAGAGGATGGTGCCTATTAAGTTTTATGTCTTTTAGGGGCTTGTGTTTGTGTTTTTACCGGAGGGGTTGTGTGTGAACGTGAACGAGAGATGGAGCGAAATAGAAAGCGAGCATTAGGTTCTCAGCAAGTGGCTCACATTCAGATGGGCCCCAGGAGCAGAGAGCCGAGTCTTACCGCGACCTTCACAATTATTTCTCAAAACACTTTTTTACAAGTTCAGCATATGGTAGCTAATCTGTCAGCCATTTGGACCAGAACGACGGATTATTAACAGAGGAATCACTCATCACGGCGTTTGTTTAATGATTTGTCTTCTATAGTTACTTTTACATTTTCAATCAAGGAAATCTCGTGATGAATATTGCCAGCCGTGAGATTAATACCCAAGCTTCATCTTTCATCCGATATGCTCAAAAAACACTCCAAAAAAGAGCAGGAAAATATAGGTGTGGGCTGACAGGTTCGGGTAATTATGCTGCTGGGATGCTGACAGTTGGGAGCATGATAAGGTGATGTGATAAGACGGCGCGGCTTGTTGTTAGTGCATGTGGTGGTTTATTTAAAGCTGCAGTAATTCCTGCGTTTAGCTGTTTCACACAACTGTGCTTCCTGAGATGTTAAAAACAACAGTTTGTTCCACTTCACAGATAGACTATATACATGTGAGAAACTAGGAAATTAAAATTGGATGAAATCGCAACACTCAACGTTTACAAGCACTAAGCTTCTTCAGCATGAATGAATCCAATCCGATTTCAGAATCTGAAAGTTCTGTTTGTATTAACTCTAAACTTGCAATTGTTCATTTATGTAAACAAATATATATGCACATTTGTAAGAAGTTATCTTATAATGAAATATCTCAATAAGATCGATTAAGGTGTTTAAGACATTAAGTCTTTTTAATCTGACTGAGCCATAAATCAGATTACTAATGGATTATTTGGGTGCATGTAAACAGCTAATGTGGCCATGGCACGAAAGTCCTGGCTTTTAAAGAGCCATTCACTTTTTAATGTTGCTAAATTTGTGATACCTTCTGATTTGGACCATGTTATCAAAAAGAATCAGTTTTGGAGATTTCAGTTTTTCCCCGTTCAAGTCAATAGGAGCTGTTTTGTGTGCCCGTTGCGTATGTAGCAAATAGCTGCAATAGGGTGTTACCAAGATGGCCGCCAAGTGAACTTGACTTTGTATGTGTGCAGATACAGATCTTAAGTAAACTGCTCCATTAGTCACAGTGCATATTATTTGTCTGCCCCTCGACTGTTTATTTCCTGAAGTACTGACGCCTGACACACAAGCATGATGCCTTACTTGGCATAATAATTGTTTTCATTTATTTTGACTTCAAAAATACGTCCAAATTGTATTTATTTATTTATTTTTTTTAAAGCTTCGTTTTTATAATCTCTAAGTCTTAAAAACATGTGCAAAGTTATTGTTGTAGCTAAGCGTTTAGCACAAATGCTTTAAAGGGGTCATATGATGCGATTTCATTTTTTCCTTTCATGTTGCCTGATTTCAGCTTGCTATTTAAATGAAAAAAAAAAAAAAAAACTGAAATCATCTGCTTCCAATGTCAACAAACAAACAGATTAATGTTGGTAATATTTTGTTGATGGATATTCCGGACTTTATGAGAGAAAAAATTTTTTTTTTTCTGTGCTAATGTTCTACTTGAGTGTTTTGTATTGTGTGAGTTTTATAATATGGCATATCTTTGTAGGTTAGTTTTATTAGAGTAAAGCCTATTTTTCTAGAGTTTATGAGCGAAGGGCATAATTTAGGCATGAGCTGCTGATTTGTGGGCAATTATATTTTTAACGGTGTCTGTTTCCTACTTGCCCCTCTCTGCATGTCCCTGCTCTGTCTCTGTGATGTGACTGATGGTGCCTCAGGGCTGCCAGTACTTAAAAAGGCGCTCAGAGGGTCCAGCTGCTCTCTGCCACGCTCCACTTCTCCCCAGATGGCTCCAAGACGTTCCAGGGACCCTCCAGAGGGCCACAGCCTGAGGAGGCAGCTTTGGAGTGGGCTCACTCTCTCCCTCTGCCTCACAAACAACCACCCTCCTCCCCTGGGCCTCCAGCCCGAAACGGTGACTCAAGGGGCTCTCGGCAAAGCCACAGAACAACCCCTTTACACACGCCATCGAGACACTCTTGGGAGAGATCGCCTGCCTGCTCTGTATCACTCGCCAGTGGACCAATGGGATTCAGCAGATGGCTGTCAGGCTGGAGCGTGGGCCACTGCCAGTGTTCACCAACCTCCCCTGAGAAATGATAGATTTAAGACGGGCAGAAGAATGAGTCTCTGACTTGCTTGAGACTCTGGAGAAGTGTTTGAAACATAGCACCAACTGTTTAACAAAGAGAAAATGGCTTGAATCTTAAATTTCTGACAATGTGCGTTATGTATTACAGGACGTTTTTATTGCAACAGATTTTATAGATGTAGTAATGAGTTTAGCTCTTACAAATCTATGGCATTGAGTGGTTAATGGGAAAGTGGGTTTGCCTGGGTGTGTTAATATGAAATATTGTGTAATTTATTACTGTAAAGGGACAGAATTTTAATCATAAATTTGACTTGAGTTGAAATCTTAACTGAAGTCTATATTCGTCTGTCACCCCCTCTTTCTTTCGCAATCCTTCACATAAATGCTTTCCAAATATTGCATTTGTCATGCAATATGTGCTCATGTAGAGAGGTCTCTTTTAAAGGGGTCATATGATGCGATTTCAAGTTTTCCTTTCTCTTTGGAGTGTTATTCTTCAACTTCAGGCACTTTTGGCTCTATGGGCTTTCAGAAAATAAACTCTCTTAAAACACTTTTCACACTTTTAATAATTTGACTTGTTCCTTTTTTCTGAAAGCAATGGAAATTCTAACTACAGTGTCAATTTCATCCATCTTAAATTGGAAATGACGTTTAATATTTTTTGCAAAGGCTAATTTCATGTAGCATAATTTCAGATTTCAGATTTTCATATAGCATGTTATGTATTGTATAATAATAATAATATGTATAATTTACTCAAGTGTGATGGATTGAATGAATCTCACGATCGCTGTTTCATAACAAAGGTATGAAGTTGCATATAAATTTTGGATGTTGTCATTTGTTATCCCAACAGAAATTACAATATTACCGTTGCTGGAGCATCTGTTTCATAAAACAGAGACCATATATTGACATTAAACCCAAAGACCCATCAAAAAATGTATAATTTGACATTTAACATTATTAATATTTTTAGACAGTCATCTATATAGTAAATGTACACAAAGTGACGCCAAATCCGAAGGCAGGTCAGTGTGCTTCACAGGGTTAAATGTATCTTAATTACACACAATTTAATAATATAACAACACAATTTGACTAAATTACGGCTTGATTGGAATTGATACGCAATGAAAATATTTTGCACACAAGTGATATTTACCCTAAATTTATCATGAAATGGTAAATTGTGAACTTTTCATCCATTATTGTTACATATCCGAGTGAAACAGCTTCTCGAATGAAAGAAAATTTAAAAATGTATCTTCCATGAGTGACAAATTGTTTGTTTTGATTAAAGAAAAAAAAATGATGTGCATGCATAAATAATTTACAATAAACATTTAAACATTAATTTATTAAACATAAAAAACAAGAACTTTCAATTAAGATTTCATGGAGACTTCTATTTTAAAGTGACTAACCTTCATAAAACAATATTAATAATAATAAAACTTTATTAGGAGCTAAATTGTTTGGTGTGGTGGAAATTACGCCACAGCTGTGGAACATCATATCTTTTATATTAATTTTTATTATTCATTTTCACACAGTACATATTGAAATGGTTTATGGATTTTCCTTAAGCGTCATCATTCATATCTGAATTAATTTTCATATTTTCATATAAACATAAAAGTGGACATACAGTGCTGAAAGTTGAAGAAACGCCCTTAAATGAACAGCTGTACCACTCTTGGGGGTCTTAGGCAGGCAGTGATGGTGAAAACCAGCACGTCCGAAGGTTAAGGGGCAGGGGCAGCATCTGTAGCTCAGTTACACCCCCTCTGCCCTGATCCTCAGCAGGTGGGGGTGACCCTGCCCTGGTCCTCTTACTGTTATCCTGGACCTGACAGGACACATACATCACAGCACCGGGCCCCTAATGTGAAACACATTCCACCAGGGCCTGATCAAAGAGCGTCTGCTCCGACAACAAAGTGCCCCCTAATTCCATGTTTGGACCACATAATTGAAGAGTAATTATGGTTGACAAAACACTCCAGTTTTTTTTTTTTTTTGCCCCTCCTTCTCTCATTTTCTTCTCTCTCTCTCTCTCTCTCTCTCTCTGAGAGAAAAGCCAGATCAGGCCTGTCATAAAGAGTTGCAGGGGACCATGTTCTGAATTTGCAGGATGGAAATAGAGGTCAGCAAATGCACACACACGTGCACATCCACGCACCACTTTACCCGGTGGCCTGGAATAACACAGACAAACCACATGAGGAGAAGTAACACGATCCTATGACCCTCTCAAACAGACAGAGCTACTGTTTTTCTGAAGAGCCATAGCTGTAACTTCTTCACTAACAGCTCTTAACTGCTCACCATCAAGGCCATGTCACGCAAATTCCTTCCCAGAGCAAAGCAGGTTTGGCTCGAGAAGAATTTGACTAATAAATGTGGCGTTGACAGACAAGACTTCGCTTGGCTTGTGCACGAAAAAGAAGCAGGATTCTGTTTTAGTGTTTGCTGCTCTGTCGGTTCACCATGTTAAGCTACTAAACCCAGAGACTAAAGGCCACTTCCTGTCGGGCAGATCGATATGATAACAAGAGCCCTGGGGTTAGTCTAGAGATATGAGCATTTCATCTTACTGTGGTTTTACTCAGTAAGGGCTTACGGGGTTGACTCCTTCCCACCCAGCCAACATCCACCGGCAAATCTTTGACTCACTTTGGGATTATTACTGTGATGTTTACATCTTTCGTTATCATGTTAAGAAACAGAACTTTAAAGCCAAACAAAGTAGCCCAAAGGGAAGGGAACATTGTCGATCCCGCTAATCGCAAACAGGTGTTGCACGCGGGCAAAAGTTTGCTTTTGTAGCTTTTGGATCAGGTTCCAGTGCGAGCGTGTGGTGCTAGCTTGAGATAATGCCTACGGCCAATTTCTAGACAGGAAACGCACAGGAACAGGGCTTTGATTGTGTTTGTTTCCCTCGTCCTGCTCTGTAGATTTAATGGGCTGAGCAGAGAGACTGATGTTGGCAGGGGCTTTGCTCTACCGCTCTCATCTTTCCATCTCTTAATTAGGCTTATCTGCTCAGGGCTGGTGCTAGGCGGAAGCTCGCTCTTTTTTTAAAGTGCAATAGGCCGGGCCTTTCAGCTGCTGTTTTGAGGTCAGATGACGGCACAGGGTCAAGCAGGAGGGCACAACCCCTCTTCTAATTGTAGAGATTACGATCAGAAGGGTCGGACTTGTATTGAGCTTTGGAATACAAAGCCATTTTTTAGAATACTCTGTCTCTTTAGAATGCCTAGAAAATAGAATGTGCTAGAATTTATGCTATGTTCAGTTTGTGAATCAGAATCTGACTGAGAACCCTTTAGGATGTTAAGACTTTTATTATATTTTGGATATAAGTGAAAATTTTAGAAATTTGTAGGAATGCATGACGAATTTGTACTGTAATGGTTATCCGTCAATATTAGTTTTTTATTTATTTATTTATTTAGGTTTTAATTATTTATTAATTAATTTAATTTTGTTTTTTCCCCCAAGTATCAATCAATATTGGATATTTAATTGTGTATGCTCATTTCCCCCATTTTTACCTTTAGATTACTTTTGCTTTCATCTAATGCTCACTTAAAGTTAAAATGATAGTTCACCCAAACAGGAAACTCTTTCATCATTTGTTCATCCTCTTGTCGTTTCAAACCTGCATAACTTACTTTCTTTCTGTGGAAAATAAAATAAAATATTTTGAAGAAAGTTGGTAGCAAAACAGTGGTTATCAAAAAAAATATATATATATATATTAAAAAATATTTTAGAGAAATATGATAGACTTTTAGAACGAGGGTGAGTAATCAATGACAGAATTTTAATTTTTATGAATGATCCTTGTAGTCTTTAAAATAATAAAATAATTGAATAACACTGTAATAGTTAGCCGTCTCAAAATGAATATTAATTTAAGTTAATACATTATAATTCTGTGTTGCCTAAATTTGCTTGTAGAATTAAAAATTATTGATGTTGAGTTGCATTTATTTAGACAAATATTATTGATATTATTGATTATCGATATAAATATTTACCAATATTTGGGGGGAAGAGTAGGAAATACGCATTGATGTTTTTTTGGCTGCCACTTATTAGAAATAATTTTTAGTTCACCCTCTTAACTGCACATCAGGCAGACACCTTTTCTGTTTTTATTTTGTTTTTCAGAGAGGGGTGTATGTGTAAGATCACTTCTCGGGGGTGCGATTGCAAAATTTCACCTTTGGTGAAAATCCACACTTCTGGGGTGTGTGTGCATGTCAGATGGCTCTGCTTCACACTCGCTGCCTAGTGCTCCCCTCTGCCACTTAGCATGCTAATTAATCCCAGTGACAGCCATTGGTGTCACTCACCCCTCGCTCCTATGGCGACGCTGCCACAGCAACACTCCCACAGGGGAGTTCCCATCCTGCTTTAGACGGCCTGCTTTTTTTAAGAAGCCCCAGTGTACACTAGGATTACAATCCCAATCTCAGTCTCAGCTCTTGACGCTGGAGTTTATGGAATTGTGGGTAAGGAGGTAGGGGAATATATTATTATCCAAAAAAACAGAAATAAACAAGTGTGCTCAAAAATGTGTGTGTGTGTGTGAGAGAGAGAGAGCGAAATAGTATGTTTATTAAGCCTCCTGGGAAGGGAGGGAGGTGAAGACTAAATAATTAGCACTGGAGTGCTGGAGTTTGCCCGTTTGATCTCTCCGATGGAAAAGCAAATGTAATTTAGCGCGCCGTGGGTAATTTAACAGTTAGCATGAGTTCCTTTTAATTTCATTTTGCTCAGCATCACTCTCTCAAATTAAATATTTTTGTTGTTTACAAAGTAGATCTTTGGCAGCTCAGCAGGGCCGCCAAGTAGAGAGTGAGACGTTTCCGTTGGTGTTTATTCATCTAGGCTTGTTTGCGTGTTGAGAAGAGTTTATGTTGATTGTATGATAACAATTGGATCAAGCATGTCTAGAAAAATTAATGTATAACTAATGAAAGTGGCACTAGAACTAAAGCTGCTCGGCACTTGGAAAATACAAATATTAGAGTTTCACTCCATCCAGCACATCTGTGCTGTGTTTATTGGCAGCGCAAATTATTTATTGTACATATTTAAATTGAGTTTTAAATATCGATACTGCATTGAGGAATCTTCTTTAGTGCACACACAAATGCACAGGCTTCATGGGGTTTATCTCAGCTAGTCAGGGAGTTGTCAATTAATTGCTGGAGGTGCCTGTGGCTAGCAGAGCCCTCTGTTCACCCCCACCATCCCCTGGAACAAGAGTCGTCTCAAAGTGAGAGTTCACCGCTGGTGCTGTTTGAGACTGACTGTTTCATCACCTCTGTATGTGTGTGGGTGGGAGTGTCTCTTCCAGCTGAGGGGCTCATTGGTCCAGCATGTTAGTTAATGCTTTTGTTCAGCAGTTACTGTACTGTTGTTTTTTCAGCAGCGCCCTGAATTGCATGTAATCAGGTCACCTTTGCAAATAAGCAATTTACTATCCATCTATCTATCTATCTATCTAATGACATATTGAAAAACAAAATGTGATCACAAAATGCCATGTATGGACTTCTGGGAACAATATAGTACTATAACTGAAAAAGAAAATTACAAAAGAAATTGGAAGTCACACGTTGAATTAAACATGAAAAAAAAATATTGTTAAACATACTTCGATAATCTTTGTTTTATTTATAACTTTGAAAAATCTTTTTTTTTTTTTTTTTACAGCATAGATTACAGGTATGTGTGTGTGTCTTCCCAAACAACTGAACGGATGAATGAAGCTCTGTTAATGATAGGTGGTGAGTGTGCAGCAGCATTTCAGATGGATGGTGATAAAACAGGGACAGAGGATGATGGAAGTGTGCAGCAGAATGAATATTAATGGTCGGCGTCTGGGCCAGGGCTAATGATGAGGAAAATTCCCTAATAAAAACTTGATGTGATGGGCAACGACCCGCAGGGTCACCAGAGAGACCTAGAGTTAATAGCGTGCCGTCTGGTGTGGGGAGCAAAGTGATTAGAGCCACGCATGGTTCCTGCTGGAGAATAAGAGAGAGAAAGTGGGGTAGACACAGAGAAATGGCTAAAAATAGATATTATAGTTCGATTGAAAATTAGAGAGCGTGATGAAGAGAATATGAAGGAAAGCAAGAATATTGCACATCCATGTCATATCTGATTTCTATACAGGCACGAATGAAACTAGCCTGTCGGTGGGGTTTACCCAGTGATGAAAGAAATAGCTTGGTTTTTGACCTGTGTGCTTCTGCATTGTCCAGTTACCCTATATAGATCTTTATTCTCTCGGGATATTTAGTTGTATCATAATTGCATACATTCATCCACACGTTTTCTGCTTCGCTGCGTTTTTTCCAGAGGGTACGAAGAGAAGCATAACAAAGATGGCAGCTGGCATCAGAGCAAATGTCATCTGTGCATGCAGTAATTAAAATGCAAACAAAGTGGACTGTTCCCCAAGGAGGAGCCATAATGGTACAAACAATGCAATCTGATGTATTTAATTGTTTGAAAATCTTTCTATTAATCTTTGATTAAGCCAGCAACTGTTTGCTGCCTAACCTTCTTCAGCACTGTATGCCTGTGGGAGTGAACTACACACTGACTCTGCTTGCTTGTTTGTTTGTTTATTACGCGGAGAGAAGAGTGTCTTGCATCTTGAAATACTTGAAGAACCTTAGTCAGAGAGGACACCATATTTAATTTGACATGAATGAAAACGAGGTGGTTAGGGACGGAAAAGCATTTCATTTAGTGTTAGTGTCATTTAGTACATTAAATATGTGCCTTTTCAATAACTTCCCGTGGATAAAAAAGAAGTAAAGAATGTAATATAAAGAATGTAAAAGTAACCTTGGATGTTTAAAGTAGTCATGACCTAGGACAAATAATGTTCAAAATAGATTTCATGAACAATTTACATAGAAATGTATAATCATGTTTCATGATTAAATCCCATTGAATGTACTTTTTGTCCTTGACAGTCCTGTTTTCTTTTCTGTGAATTGAAATTATTGAAAAGAATGAAATGAAAATATTTTTATATATAGAAAATACTGGTCAAAACTAGTGTTTTGTTTTTTTTGTTTTTTGTGAAAGAACTTTTATTCAGCAAGGATTCATTAAATCGATAAAGTGTCTGTCTTTGTGTTATTTGTTATTTTTCAATTTAAATTTTATGTTAATTTCAATTTCAAATAAATGCTGTTCTTCTGAACTTTCTATTCTAATCCTGAAAAAAGTAATGGTTTCTACAAAAATATTAAGCACCAAAACTGTTTTCAACATTGATAATAATAATAAATATTTCTTGAGCAGCAAATCAGCATATTAGAATGATTTCTGAAGGATCATGTGACACTGTAACTGGAGTAATGAATCTGAAAATTCAGCATTTTAAAATATATTCAAAAAGAAAACAGCTATTTTAAATTGTAGTAGCTAATATATTTGCAATATTACTGTTTTTACTGTATTTTTGATCAAATAAATGCCTTGGTGTGCATAAGAGAACAAAAATCTTACTGACCCCAAACATTTGAAAATATATAATGCATTTTAAACATATATGATGATAATTATATAAAAGATTTCAAGTTATAATTTAGCACTTTTCCTTGTTCAGAGAAATTTCAATGTCAATGTAATATGGCCAACTCACTTTTCTTTTTTTGGAACTTAAATTATGGCACTGATTTGCACATATGATTTCATCTTCCCACTCTTTTTTCTTTCACAAACACACACACTGCGTTTACCCCATCCTCCCAGTCTCACTTGTGGCTGGCAGGCTGGGTGACAATGCCACCCTTGGTTGATCAGCTAAGCGCGTTGCCCTGTGGCACCATCTGTCTGTGCCAAGCTCCACCTCAGGGCGCCATCTCACATCTGTCAGCCCGAGCAGCTTAGCTGACAAGTTATTTTAAAGGTAGACGTACCCTCAAGATACACAGACACATTTACATACATGCATATAGGCATAACACACACACACATATCTTGTACCTGCTAACCCTTTCCTGTTGCTGGCACAGCATCATACAAAGTGTGCGTGGCTGATGAATGTCTAAGAATGGCCCTTGATACTTGAGATTCAGCTTCTTATCTTCTCTTTTTCTTATGCACCAGCATTTCTCGTCACTCTCTGCATAGATTGGGTGTTTTTCAAGCAGGTGCTATTGTAAAAATATTGAAAAAGCAATACTGCAGTCTTCTAAGACAGCATCCTAATTGTCATGAAACCTCATAAGTGATGATTTGAAGCACTCTTCAAAGGCAGCAACTGCGTCACAAAAATAACAATTCGGAATTGATTTTAATCGATTTTTAATGGAATTAGAATTTCACTAGCTTGGATTTTTTTAATTAATTACTTTATTTATTTTTTACGCTGCAGTGCATAATGGGATTGCCTTTTTTAACCTTTATTTGTATAGCGCTTTATACAATACTAATTGTGTCAAAGTAGCTTCACAGTGTCGAACAGGAAAATAGTTTGTCAATAATGCAAGAGGACAATAACAAACAGTCAATTTTTCAGTTAAGGTCAGTTCATTGATGATTCAGTGATGACATCATCCAGTTCAGCTCTTTTCCAATAGTGTCTGTGTAATCTGTGCCTTCTCCATAGAGGACATTTTGCTGCCTTTTAGAGCACACTATGTGTTATGAGGCGCCTATGATGCCTTAAAGTGTTGCTTTTTGTTGGCAGCTCACTAGGTTTTGGAACAGAGCTTTAGTATCTGTGCTCTCCTCAGTCCGTTAGGCCTTATTCAGTGCTCATGGTCTGGAGAAAGTGTCATATTGGGGAGGAAATTGTCTGCAGATGTTGGTGAGGTGCTTGAGGGAGAGGGTGGGACGGTACGATCAGGCAGCAGATGACTGCTTTTTGACAGGGGTGAGAGAGAGAGAGAGAGAGAGAGAAGAGAGCTGCCTGGGACAGGCCACAGTCTACTGGCGAAGGAGATATTTTCCTGTATCTAGGCCCTCCTGGCTGTCACACTTCCCTTCTCATTTGTTCCTCCGCTCCTTCATCCTGCCGTTCTTTAGGATGACAGCTGGGCGTCACGCAGATGCTGTGTGAATTAGTCCCTGAATGTCATCAGGTCTAGATCCCGGCGCTCTTAATGGCCTAACCCAGCCAAAGGTGTCGAGATACATTTCCTCTCCTTGCTGCTGCGGCTGACAGGCGCGCTGCTCTGTTTTTTCTGCTAAGTGAGCTTAGATTTCGCTTGGGTTTAATGTTAAAGGCTTGTGGAGAATGCAGAGACAGGGTCACGGGCTAGATGATTAGCAGTCATGTCATTTATGTCACACCCAAGTCTGCCATTTATTCACTGTCAGGTTTAGCTTTAGACATTTGAGCTTAAAATTGCGGAAGCACTGAATGCATAAATAGTGTAGTGCAGCATTGGGTTCTCTAATGTTGTGTTAGCTCGATTAATGTTTTAATGGTTGTCGTCTGGCTTGTGTTTTTGTGTGGATCTTTGATTTATCTTTGATGTCTGCTTGCAGTCGGTTTGATAAGGGGTTCTTAGATTTTCTCAAACCATGGACCAAAAAAGACCGAAACGCAAATTTGAGAAATCATATACTATGCTATTTTGGGGGGAAATAAATCTTTTTATTTTTTTTGCAGAGCGATATAATAAAAAAAAAAAAAAAAGTAAATCATTTTATTTTTCACAATTTCAAAAAAAAAATTGTGATTTGTTTTTCATTGTCTTTTTCTCAGTTAATTATTATTAATTTTTTGGATGGTGTTGCATAAAATTATATAAAATTAATTGTATTAAATATTTTTTTAAATATATATATAGGTGCATCTCAATAAATTAGAATGTCGTGGAAAAGTGTTTATATTTAATAAAGATTTTGTTACTTTTATTTTAACTATGGAAATAATCATGCATTTTATTAAAGCTTGATGTTTATTGTTACACAAAGCACTTTTACAAGTACTTTGAGAAACGCTGAGTAAAAATTAATGATGTCACATGCAAAAAATAGCATTCTGTCAAACTCATATGTCCCAACATTCCTGTATATTTGCTGTAAGCTTATAATTTCACATTCAGATGAGTTTTGTGACCACATATTAGCAATACAAGTTTGCATTAAAAGTAATGCTTGAGAGAAAAATGTTCTCCTTATTGGTTTTACCTAAAAAATGTGATAAAACAGCATTTATGAATTCAGTTTATGAAGAATCCCAGTATCTGCCCAGTATCTTGAGAACCACACATCAGTACCTGTTACAATGTCACCTTGGTACTTGTGCATCTTCAATAGCCGGCTCAGTGTGGCATAACTCGCTCTGTAGTTGGAGAAGCAGTGGTTTCAATCTCACAGCACAAAGCTTCCGGTGAAATTTCTTGCCTCTCTGTGGCCCAGTTCTCAAAGCCTCAATCTCAGCAGACAGCACAAGGCACGCCGCCATTTTCTCCTCAGAGCATCTGACTCTTAGCTCAGTGCTGGCTGGGCCTGTTTTTGCTTCCTCTCTGTTCATCTTTCCTCCTCTATCCATCTCAACACATGCACACACACACAAACTCCTCCTTTCACAGAGCAGAGAGTGGGAGCTCCAGGCCTTGATTTGCCAACACATTTCCAATGATTAAAACGTAATTAGCGTTAGCGAGTGCCTCCTCCCTGGCTAATTTCACTGCACGCTGTGACAGGCAGGCGGCTGGTGGCAGCGCAGCCCCAGTGGCAGATGGAGAATCAGGCAGCAGGAGGGGAAAAACCATTTTGCCGCGCCATGGTTTGCATCAGAAAACCATCAGGATGTGCAGCTTTTTCTGTGGGAGGTAGGAGGAGACTGAGAGAGAGAATGAGGGCGGATGAGGGAGGTGGGGCATGCAGCTCTCCGTGGCAGCGCATCAAATTGGCACTGTCAGAGCTGACCCTGGCAACGGTTGCCATTCTTCAAGCTGTCCCCAACATAGCCCACAGGCAGAGCAAGAGAGAGAGCGACAGGCAGAGAGTGAAAATAGCATAGGGAAGAGGAGGAGGAGGGATGGAGGGAGAAGAGAGAGTTGTACCAACCTATCGTCAACCTTCCGGACCCCCGCTGCCTCTGTAATCTAGCTCAGATCAGTCTCAATTAATTTCAGCATTCGTTGACAGTGCCAATTACAACACAATGGCAAATAGACCATGAAATGGAACGTCGAACACTTTGCGTCCTAACTTGACATTTGACTGCGGTTTTACATCAACGACTCCTAAATAAGAACAGATCTGTTTTTGAACATATTTTTGAAGCATATTTTCGGAGTGTTTGCTGTGTTTGGCTCGTAGCGGTGCTGCATTTAAACCACACATTTTTCATTGTGTTGGCCCTTCACTAGAGTGTGTCTTGCAGGTTTTATGTGGGCTCCGAGGTTTTCGTTTTTGAGAAGTCTTATTAAGCTCAGAGCCTCGGACAGTGGCAAAAATGCAGTTAAACGAGCTCAGAATTCTATTGCTTTCCTTCTTTATTGTCTGCTGTTGTTAGCCGCACTTACGAGGCCTATGGGAATTGACTTCAAATAGGAAAGAAATGAAATGTATTTTGCTAATATATTTGAAATGTATTTGCTAATATATTTGAAATTTATTTTGCTAATAGATATTTTCATTTAAATGCTCTGTTTGGAAGTTTGTCGTTGTGGATGTGTTGTTTAAAAAACAGCAAATCAGAGACTTCCATTCCAGTGCAGACTTTCAAGAACCCATGAAATTGTTTGAAAAGTGCTGTGTTGACATTTCATGTTGTAACAAGATGTTGGCGACATACCAAATGGCTTTTCCCATTTCATATAGTCAGTGGACAAACCACAAAACATTGAAGGCATTTCCTTTTTGCCATTTGCTTTCAAACCAATTGATATTTTGGAAAGGAAATAAAGAGTTAGTGTTAATATGAGCAAAGGGGCATAATGAACCATGATTCCATAGTTTTCATGCTTCACAATTTTTCTAAAATATGTCAAATATTTTTTGATTTCATGTGGTTTTTCAGGATGTGTTTAGCTCCCATGCTGCACTGCTGCAGTACAGACTGCATGAACACTGTTGGTCTCATTCGGAGGCCTAATCAGCTCCTTACTCTTCCTCCTTCACTGTATCTGAGGAGTGTGTGTCTAACTAAAGCAGATGGCTCTCCTGTTCCACTGAGGCCATTGGCTGTTTTAATAAGCTTAACATGCTATATTGATCTGCAGCCAAGATCAATTGGCGAAGTGTTTGGCTTTGAAATTAACACCACACCAGAAAAAAAGCAAGAAATTGCTGAGATGGGTTCCCAAGTTAATCCATCCAATATGACTGTAATACCAAGTGTTTTAGAGGAATTAAATATGTTGGACTGACCATCATTATGCCAATCTCTTCATATTTACTCTTGTCGGCATCCTTTACTGTTGAAATGATGGAGAGAAAGCCAGGGATATAAAAAAATTATATATATTTAAATGTTTATGAATATTATGAATATATTATTAATAATAATGAAATTCATGTTAAATTTTAAAATGTGCAAATTTTATAATAAAATAAAATTACTATATAATAATGTTAAATGTTTTATTTTATTTTTATTAACTGTTTTTAATCATTTACTGTTGTTTTCTTCAAACTTCAATCAAATGGATATGTGCTTCTTCAGTCAACAATAAATATAACCATATTATATTATATTATTAATAAAGCTATATAATATAATATTAATTTTATATTATAATAATGTAATTATAATGCTTCAGTAAACAATATAGCTTTATTATATTAATATAATATTAATATTGATATAATGAAGCTAAATACCGTTGACTGATACAATTATAAATGTATTATATTACTATTAAATACATTATTATATTATTTTAAAAATTCAAAACTGTATTATATTAATATAATATACTTTTAATGTGTACTTTTGTATAGTTATCATATTTTATTTTTGAAAAGGAAATGATGGAGAGAAAGCCAGGGATAGAAAAATGTCACTGGACTCGAACCTGCATCTTCCTCATGAGCACAACAACCCAACATGTTAAGCATATGCACTAAGCATTATGCCACGACTCAGGCATTCTAATATGCTTTGAATCACAACATGCAACAGATCTTACCTTTTTTGTTTATTTGTGAAAAGTGCAGCCTCTCCTGTTAAGGACAAACACGCTGCCTGCCTTTACCTGTCAAATCTCATCTTATCCTTTCCGTTACTTTTACTTTCCCACTATAAATGTATTTCCGTCTGGACCCACCCCTCCTTTCTCAGTTTCTTCTCTCAGCACCAGTACGGATATTTGCATACCTCTGTTCTTGGAAAGAAGGAGCAGGAGAGAGAGAGAATAATGACAGCAATTTCTTCCCTTTCTCGACTTGCTGGCTTCCGAGAGAGTGTCGTTTAGCGGCACCTGTGTTAGCGACAGGCGTGCGGATGAGAAGCGAAAGAGAGCAGTTGATTAAATCATCAAGTCGCAGCGGAGAAAGTCAATTCTGCTCACCATCTACAATGATATCCTTTTATCCTGACGTAATGAGCTATGGCACTTTTGCATTTGGTAATGCGATGAGTTCTATTAGCGCGTTCCATTTGCTTCACAAGCAAAGGCGAGTCATTTCGTTCCTCTCATATCTCCGCAATCAAAGTGCTGGCTGGGCGCGGGGAGCACTGACACGCCAGTGGAGATGCCGACGGTGTTTTTATGGATCACAACACATTGTAAAAAATACATTTTGCTCATTATTTTAACTCTTCACGAACCCTGTCTGGGCCAAATGAGGGAGAGCCCCAGGCCTTTAGGAAGGCTTCATGCAGTTGTGCATGTTAAATCGACCATTATGGCCCAGGACGGGGATATATTCAGGAAGCTTCAATAATATGATGCTGATTTTGTTTCATAGCATTTTTACTGTAATGTTAACAGTATTACCATGCTAGCACACACAAGAGCAGTAGGTTATTAACATCTGGTATGTGTGTGTTTATTGGTTATGTATAATGCATGAGCCCCGTATGTCTCGAATCCCGTTGGATTGGGGCTGTAAATTGGATGCTGCTCACCAGGCCCTGTATCAGGTCAGACGGGATACTTTCTCTCGCTCTGTCCCGTCCTCTCACTTTCTGTCCCTAGCACCCAGTCCTTGCAGGAATACAGCTCCCAGAACTGTCAATCATTCAGGGCTCCCACAGGGTTTAGTTCCGCTGGGTGTAATTATCCCCGAAGACCTTAGGCCCCGCCCCCTAGCAGGCCTTCATTAGGGAGTCCAAGTTCAAACCCTGAACGCATCTCCCCCAGCCAAGTCATCTGTGTGCTCGCTGCTAATTAGCAGATAGAGAATTAGGTGGACCTTGAAATTGAATTTGGTCAGAAAGGCTTAAATTCAGCATTTTAATATCATGCTATGTTTATTCATTTATTTGCCAGTTATTCATTGGCTTATTTTGCATGGAGACACCAATGCCTTCTGTTGTTTTGTCTTGCATTTGTTTTTTGTTTTGTGTTTTCCTTCAGAGTAACGTCTGTAATATTACACGTGTTTTTTTAGTGAATCAAAAACATACAGTGCGATCAGTGTAGCCCACTTCTGAAAACAAATGACTCTTATGAACTGGTTCTTTTTAATGAATCAAAAACATACAGTGTGACCAATGTAGCCCAATTCTGATAACAAATTATTCGTTTGAACTGGTTCTTTTTAGTGAATCAAAAACATACAGAGCTTCCAGTTTCGCCTGATTCATGAGCAAATTTTAAGTGGATCAAACACAAACAACATGACCAATGTAGCCTGATTGTGAAAACTAGTGACTCTTATGAACCGGTTTCTTTTTATTGTATCAGAAACATACAGTTTGACCAGTGTAGCCTGATTTTAAAAACAACTTTTTTTTTTACTGAATAAAAATCATGCAGTGTGACAGTATGACCTCTTTTTGGTGAATCTAAACAAGACCAATGTATTTGAAATATCAAAACAAATGTCACTTGCTGGTTCTTTTAATGAATAGTTCAAAATATGTTTTGTATCAATCTGAAACTGCCCTGTATAATTTACAACATTAGCAACAAAAGTTGAAAATATACTCACATGAATCAGAATCAAATCAGGAGCTTATGAATTGGCATTGATACCGAACCCAAAAGAATATATATATATATATATATATATATATATATATACAGTGGGTACGGAATCCCAAAAAGACTCATGGCTGTATTAGATCAAATGGGTGCTTCTACTAAATACTGAGCATTTTTCAGTTTTTCTTTTTTAATAAATCTGCAAAGATGTCAACAATTCTGTGTTTTTCTGTCAATATGGGGTGCTGTGTGTACATTAATGAGGAAAAAAAATTAACTTAAATGATTTTAGCAAATGGCTGCAATATAACAAAGAGTGAAAAATTTAAGGGGGTCTGAATACTTTCCGTACCCACTGTATATATATAATTAGTGTTATTTAACTGATGTTTAGTGTTTGGTATTTTTGACCAAAGTAATCAATTTACTGGATTTCAGGATTGATTTCAGGAGCAAAGTGCGATTGTTATTTCTGTAAACAATCAAACTCTCTGTACAGTAGAAGATTAAGCAGTGGCGTGAAAGCTGTATTTAGCTGCAGTGCGTCTGTGGCCTATGAGATGTGAAGATAGTTGGACTCGTACTCTAGTTGGTGTCGGGGGGAGAAAAAAACCCTGCTGGTGGTAATAAGCAGATGTAATGAGGCCTGGCCACTGAGTGACATAAGAACAGCCTTTTCCTGCTTAGACTGTTATTACTCTGCTGATGATCTGTGCAGTGTGAGACTGCTGAAATCAGATTTCCACTTCATAATAGCTTTATATTTAAAAGCAAGAAAAAAAGTTTCAGCTCCATCAGGTCTAGCAGATTCTGCACTGTTCTAATGTCTCCTTTTTCTTTGTCTTACAGTGTGACAGCGAGAGTGGCCAAGAAGACAAGGTAAGACTGTGCCTTATTATTTGTATTATTACAGAGCTTACAAGACCAGCACTGTATTGAAATCTCTGTATTTTATGTTTTGTTTTTTTGTTTTTACTTTACATTTAGGAATTCTTAATGTTGAAATGTGTGATTTTTTTTGTAATACTTTCTCTTATCCCAACATAATATGCAGAGACAACTACAAAACCCTGTTTCTACAGCGATTATATCACTGGAGGTCACTGACTCGCTGTGTGGTTTGTTTCTGGTAGTCGTTGCTGTTTTCAGGTGGCAGATCACTGTCTGCTCTCACATTGCATCGTATCAATGCTAGCTTGCATAAATCAATTGTTCTATTGCCTCTGGTAGCTTCTGATGGAAATGAATAATATTAATATTATATTATTATTATATTATAATTATTATGTATGTATTTATTTATATATTTATTTATTCATTAATTTAAATCTCCCTCTGACAGATTTAAAAAATAAATACATATTTATTTTTATTTAAGTGCTTTTCACAAATTCCAAGAACTGTTATTTCCTTCAGGAAATGCAAAGCTAGTTAGTAGTAGCAGCAGTAGTATTAGTGTTATTAATACCATGTTACATCATATAGCACTTCTAAAATTATCTTTATTATTTTTTTAATCAAACTTGAATCAATGAGAATCCATTATTAGACTCTACTTAAAAGTGTGTTTCTATTTAATTAGAATTACCATCTTTTTAATGACTGTGAGAAGGCCTTAATTAACTCTGCATTAATTATGAATGACTAAATGGTGTTCGAAATTTGAAAAGAACCATTACAAGTTTCACAAGTTACATTTTACACATATTAATGTGAAACAATTCCTTCAGATTTATTTAAAGTACAACCCACAGGACATACGGTATGATGATTTACATTAGGTGGAACTGAATTATTATATCAGTCATATTTATAGTGTAATTATAACAAAATGAGGCTATTGGATTTAATTTAACACTAGGCCCTAGGCTAAGTTTGATGCAAACTAGGCAAGCTACAAAAAGCTTGACAAGACACATCGCACCACTTATTTACTGTCTGCTGAACATCAGCATGATTACACGAAGATGTTGTTTTGTTCACTCTTTTTGATTGTTCCTCATTTGTTGTTTTAAACCAGTGGTGGTTTGATGACGACGAGTCGAATTAGCCATGTCAGTCAAAGCCCTTTTGTTGTGGCATGGCAGAGATGTGCGGCGTAAGACATTAATCGCTGTTTTGCTCGCTGCGTTTCTGCTTCTCATTATTCCTCTAATGATTTTCACAATATCATGTCATTCTCTCTGCATTTGATTAATTATGTGTCAAAACAATGGAAGGGTTTAGTAGGTAAACAAAGAAACAAGAGTGCTCTCTTTCAAACGCACACACATTCGCAAACACTTCAGAGGGATCTCTTTCTGTCAATAGCTCTTAAAATGTGTTTACAAAACCGTGAGCATGTTGAGCTGCGTTAGCAATAAGTGACAGATCCGTGATATTTTCACATGCCTTTTCTCTCTGGGAATGAATTCAGTAGCTCTTTCCTCTGCAATAGCAGTTACAGTACAGTATATATTCAGCAGCCGTAGGAGAGGACAACTTGTCACATTAATGGGTCAATTCTATTCATCCACAGACAAACTGTCTCTTTTTATTCTCCTCCGGCCCAAATCAGGAAATGAAAAAAGACACTCTGGAGAAATCACTTTCTGACTGCAAGAATGATAAGAATGAGGCTTCCCCCCATTTTTCCCTTAAATGACAGTACATGTTCATATTTCTTAACCCGGTTATCAAAATGCCCCACAGGAAGTGATGTCATAATTGTATTTCCTGTGACAGCTACAGTCAACATTCCATCACTAGTTCAATTGGCAAACCTCTAAGTAATATATATATATATATATAACATGGAGGCTTAACTCTTACAGTCTATTAAGAGATATAATAATATTTATAATAAGAATAATATTAATATTATTTTATTTATGTTATTATTTGTATTATTACTTAGTATAACAGTTTATTAATTAAATTTAGTGCAATCAAATATTTAATTTATAATTTTAATTACAAATTAAACATTTACTATTATGATATATATTCAATTAATCAATATATAAATTATAATATATAATTTAAATAATATATATTAGTTATACAATATTTTGAAATGGAGGTTTACTGTAAAAAATTATGTCCGCAATTATTCCTTTCATTCACTTTAGTTTACTCTGTAATAATGATGCATCAAATTCAGGTTTGATTAATTAGTATAATTGTTGGAATGATGTTTTAATAATTTTATTATAAAATAATTATGTTAAAGTAAATGCTAATGAAGCTACCAAATAGCTGTTTTTCTTTGTCAAAAGGGAATGTTTAATGTTAATGGAAAGAAGTGTGTGTGTGTGTGTGTGTGTGTGTGTGTGTTTGAATGTGTTGCATGAAGTGTGAGAGTGTTTAATGGCCTTTTGACATCTCGTTTGTGTTAGCTGGAGCAGAGCGGGATTTATTAAATGATACAGTCTGTACACTGTTCATCATGTGGGCAGGCCTATTCCAACTGGAACGTGGCCCTAGTCCTGCTGTCTGCCCTCTCTGGCTCACTCTCGTCTCACTCTCCCTCTCCTGCTGCTGGATGAATTGGCAGCATGCAGGCCGAACAGGGTCCAGAATGCTCTGAAAGCATTTGGCTGGCCCTGGCAACTGTGGCTGGCCTCCACCTTCCAGACTTTTGGCTCCGCTTCGGTCCCTGGATGCCCCTGTTACTTTCGTTCTCTCTCTCTCTCTCTCTCTCCTTACCTCGGTGTGCCAGGGATCTTGTTCTCAGCTCTCCCCACAACCTGCTCACCCACCAAACCCCAGGCCTCCGCCCCCTGCCCTGATTTGTGTGCAGAAGAAGTGTCTGTTATTAGAGAGAGCAGGTAGGACCCTGTCTTCTCATTACCAGCCGCTCAAGGGGGATTATTATGTCTGCTGTGGCTGGCAGAGAGAGAGCGTGAGAGATTCCACCACCTGACGGGCTGTTTGATGTTCTGCAGCTGCAATAACGTCCCCTTTTCATGGCGCAGTTAACACTAACAGGTCTGCGCCATCTGAGAGTGTTTAAAGACCGGTGAGGCTCAAGTGAATCTGTGCCGACTTTAGCCAGCAATAAATCAGCACATGTGCTCAGGCTTAGTGCCTCTCTACCCTCAGAATCCCTCCATGGTGCAGTGGGCTACATATGTGCTCTTGACAAATAAGCCATTGCAGGTTCAGGTTTAAGTATGACCAGCATCATGTCTCTGTCTCATTTTACTAATCTGATAATGTAAAGCTTGATTTTCATGTAAACAATAAGGAGAAGTATATGTGTGTGTTTGTGTTTACATCGATATTTACTAGAAATATAATTACATTTCCATGAAATATTTTCTGTAAATTTTTATTCACACATATAGATGAATTTGTACTAGAAATAGTATTTATAATTTTCATTAAATGTTTTCTTTATTTTTTATTTTTTTACTCGTGGATGGGTGGATAGATATTTACTAGAAAAAATATTTATATTTACTAGAAAAAATATTTATAATTTTGATTAAATGTTTTCTTTACATTTTTATTCATGGATCTATGGGTGGATGGATAGATATTTACTAGAAATAATATTTATAATTATGTTTTATTTTTCTTTATTTTTTAATTCACACATGATATGATATACAGGTGCATCTCAATAAATTAGAATGTCATGGAAAAGTTCATTTATTTCAGTAATTCAACTCAAATTGTGACACTCGTGTATTAAATTTTAAACCACTTTAAAATCACAACATAAGCATTACTATCTTGAAGCGTCATGTTTAATGCTAAAACCCATTAAATACACAACTGAAACGGTTGAGAACACAAAGCATGCTGCAAAAAGGTTTTATGTGTATGTAACAAAGTTCGTAATCACGGGAAGAAGGAGGCGGGAATCGGCGAACATTTAAACACTTTAATAAAATAAACAAACACAAAATGAAAGTAATGTGGCAGCCCCTCGCGGACGACTGCCGCACACAAAACACAAAATAAAATACAGGCCTGGTCCTCTCTCGTCCAACACTGTCGTCACTCCTCCTTTTATCCTTCCGGAGCTCCTCCGTGGGACTCGAGACCGGTGAGTGGCGCAGGTGTCGCGCATTAGCATTTACTCCACCGGCCTCGCTCGGTTCCCACGGCTCTCGGCCCCACTCCTTTCGTCACAGTGTACTAATCAATTATCAGCCCATTACCTTTAAGAGGTAGATAGAGATGACAAATTGCACAAGCATGGACCGATTAATCTTAAGTACCTTTAAAGCATCCCACCTTTGGCTCGAAATTAACGTCCTCTTGCGTTTTAATGCACTTGATGAGGCCTTAAAAGGGAAAATAAGAGGACCTTTATCGCTGAACTCTTTTAACACCCCTCGCCCCCTCGCTCTTTTCGCAGACCCTTCATTCCTACCTACATATCTTCCCCCCATCTGTGTGTGGCCAAGGGCAGAGGACGCCATTTGAAAGCAGTTGCAGATTTATTAGCGGCTCTGCGTCAGCGAAGTGCTGTAATTTCACTCGCTCGCCTCTCATTTGAGACCTGCACTTTTAAGAAAACGTGAAGTCCTTGACGCAAAACCATGATCATATATATATATATATACGTAAACGCCCGGCTTCCTATTCTCTGTTTTTTTTCCCTCATCTGCCTCTTCTCTTTTCGTCTTCTGACGATGTTTACCCTGAGGCGGTTGGAGGAGGAGGAGAGGCGCATTAGTTTCTCCATCACTCAGCCGGAGCACTGGCATATACATTTTTCTTTTTTTTTTATCTCCTCGCCACACTACCGCACGGTGAAACGGGGTGGGTAATAAAACTCCGCGAGCGAGTTGTCAGCGGTAAAAGATTATGTGTTTTGCCCTCCCTGCATCTGAAAAAAGGAGGGAGGACGGGATGGGGAGCGAGCAGAGGGGTGTTTACAGGCTTGAGTGGGCGCTCGTGAGGCCGGGACAGAGGCTGATTGCTGTAGAGTGGCCTGTCAGCCCGTGATTTGTCATGTACTTCATCATCTCCGTCACTCCGCCGAGCGTTGTCATAGCTAACGTATCACCTCGCATTTGTACCGGCCCGTGTAGGAAATTTGTATTTACTTTGGGGTTGGAGGCGCGGGGAGGGAGGAAGCGGCGGCGGGGGGAGTGGTGTAATTTGTTCCTCGTGGGTAATGTGACCCTGAGTGGAGCCGGATCATGGGTTAGTTGAAGTGATATTTTCCGGTAATGGTAGTCGTACATCACGGCTGTCAGACAGAATTAGGAGGCATGCACGAAACAGCTCCATTTTAGCCACTGCAAGCATCTGGGATTATTTTCCATAACCAAGTATGACATGACCGCTCTGCGGAGTGCATAAAATTTTTACTGGCTTTTCTTCCTTTGCTCCGTCTTTCCCTCCCTCTCTATGCTCCCAAGCCAGGTCAGCGGCGTTTCCCCTGAGCCGACTGGGGGGCTCCGGGCTGGTAGGGTGATTGATGCTCGGGAGACTCGGCGTCCCTCACAAAGCCCGGCACCCCGCTGCAGCGCTGACACGTCTCTGTCAAAGCCTCTTGGCCACAGTCCCGGCTTTTATGTTATTTCTAATGACGTGTTTATTTCTTTAATTTCTTTCTTATGGTCGCCAGCTATTTTGATCCTTGTTATTTCCAGGCAAGGTCAGCATTGTAATTACCAGAGCTGTGGGAGACAGATCACGTGTGTGTGTTAAAGGCAAATCGCCGGGATCCTGGGGGCGGGTGGGCAGGCAGTGCTCATTATAGGGGCCTATCGCCAAAATTATGTGACCACCTTACAGGCCCTCTGACTTGCCAGACAGCAGAAGGATTTAGAGGGAGACAGAGCAGGGTGATACATGCTGCTTGATGGATGTGCAGGTCAGCAGTTACACACCACCCCTCACCCCTGGCCGCCCCTCTCATTCCTGTCTGCCGTAGAAGTGCATTATGGGAGAAAGAGTGTAGCCCACTTATTGTGCTGGCGGAGCACTGCTGTTTGATTGACACCAATAAAATAGACCCTTTTTGTGTTTGAGAACAGCATCATATGGGGACTGAAGGCTAGTGATGTACTAATGGAATTTATTGCAGCAAATATATATATATATATATATTTACATTTGCATTTACATTTAGTCATTTAGCAGACGCTTTTATCCAAAGCGTCTATATATTATACACACACACATACACACACACACAGATACACACACACACACACAAAGAAAAACAAGTAGATAGAATAGAAAAAATAGAAAGCTAGTGTTTGTTTGTTTTTTTGTTTTTGTTTTTGTTTTTTTATAAAATAAAAAAAGATGATAAATATAGATCAAGTAGAATTAAAATAGAATAGAAAGTACTAGAGTTAGAGGGTCAAATAAAGGTGGAACAGATGTGTTTTTAGTCGTTTCTTGAAGATGAACAATTAATTGTATATATATTTAAAATGTTGTGTGAAAAATTAAAAATACACACAAAGATGTATGTATGTATTTATTTATGTATTCATTCATTCATTCATTCAAACATTTCACTGATAGACAGATTATAATTAGTCTGATTAGGCCAGTAATAGATGCAGAAAATATTAAGGCTTTTTATTTTCATTTTATTTATTTCATTTATTTTTAAATTATTATTATTATTATTATTATCATCATCAATTATTATCATACATTTTTTCTATAGATATTATATTTAACTAAAACTAAAACCATAAAAAAATGTTTACTTGAAATAAAATTAACATTTACTATACACTTATTATAAGCAATATAAACACAATATAAACTTAATCTTAAAATATGAAAGTTATTTTATTTAAGAATTTTAATTTAATTTAACTTGATGTACTAAAATAACTAAAACTGAAAAACTATAAAGACAACTTACTAAAAGAACAATAACTAATAAAAATCACAAACATAACAATTTTGATGCTACTAACTAAAATTAAAAGGGAAAAGGAAAATATATTCATGAAATTATACATATTATATTAATAAAATATATTAATAAAAGCTGTAACAGGATCTCAGTGCTACTAAGATAACACTGCTATTTACTTTCTAGACTATAATTCTTTTTTTAGCGTGTAAAATATGATAAATGTATAGTTTTTGTTAATCATGTCTGTATAGTATTAATATTACTGTCTATATCACCAATCATTATTCTTGATGGAAAACTCAACATTTTGTTTGTTTGTGTATGTTTGTGTGAGTGTGTGTGTGTGTGTGTGTGTGTGAGCATGTTTTCTAGTGGATATGGTGACTTGCAGCTATTGTTTGTGCTGAGCATAAGCAGAGAAGCATCAGAGTGCCTCAAGGCAGTCAGTAATGACCCCCACCGACCCTTACTTGCAACACAATCACACTCACACACACATTTACACACTCTTTTTCCTCCATCTCCCCCAGCAGGCAGAGCCTCATTCTGTCATGGTGTATGTCTAGGAGCTAACGCTCGCCTCTAACATGTGGACAACGATCAACTTGTTAGTGTGGATTCAGCATCTTCCTTTTCCCTTAGGCCATGATGAGCCTTGCTGATGCATCCATATTCCTTACACACACACACATGAGAGTCCCTGATGGCTCTTTAGTCCCCGACGAGAGCTCAGTTTGGTGGGAGGTTGACTGGTTGGGGTTTGTATCCAGGGCTGAGACTGATGCTGTGTGCTCTTGCCATTAGGGACACAACCTCGCAGCAGGGGCCCTACGAACGTAATACTCTTTTTTTTTTTTTGGCCCTGCACGCTCCTGTCTGACCTCTTATGGATCAGGATGGACAGTAGCCCTGCCACTACATCACATGTGGTGTGGTGCTTCCTTTATTCTTGTCTCATAAACTGACTTTTATACATCTAGTCAGGCACTTGGAGATAGAAAAAGGGTCAAGATCATTCTTGATTAGTTATGTAGCAATCCACTCATTGAAAGGTATGAATTGCTTTTTTTCCTCTAAGCAACACTGTTATTTACAGAATAGCATGGAGAGGCTGTGTGCAATAAAATCACAGACAAAAGAAAGGTTAACCTGGAAAAATAGTTCAGTGACTTTTTGATTTTAAGTTTCAATGTTGACTTCCAACCCAAGGCATGAGATATTTTACACTTTCCATTAACAGACATTCCCGAGAGCCCTCGACGTCAGCATTCTTTTGTGCAAGCCAATAAAAGGTAATAATGCACCTGTGTGAATCAGACAAGGTTGCCAAGCCCTTGAAACCGAATTGAATTGATTCCCTTGTGAATTATGATAAAGTGGCAAAGTATTCACAAGTAAACACAGGCAAATTAATTATCAGGATATATAATATAATATAATATAATAATTATATTATATCATATCATATTATATATATTTTTTACATGTCATTTCCAACCGAGCTACTCACATAGTTTAGTGAAAGCTCTACGTGTGACTGCGTGTACCTTGTAAAATGCTCTAGAATATTCCATTCCATGTGAGACTGGTAGGTGTGTGACGGATCTCACCTGTGTCTAGCTATCTGCGCTCATGAATATAAATGATAGCAGGTTGACTGTTATCTAGTTTAAATAATGTATGCGGTCAGACCTTGGGTTCAGATCCACATCTCCTTACAGACTTTTTCCTCAAACATGGAATAGTAGAACATGTTATTTCACGTCCGTCTCTTTGTTCTTCACCCTTCGCTCTGTCTCTACCTTAGCATCCTCCGCAGGCTGAGTGCTGTTCCCAGACAGTCCAAGGTTAAACTGAGGCCGTATGCATGATGGATGTCCGTCAAGGTCCTCACACCTACACACAGACCATTAGCCACTGCACAGTGACTCATATACAAACATATGCAATCACATTTTTCTTGTCCATTGGCATTTTGGTTTTGTGATGCAAATGTCCATAAACTTGATTTTGAACAGCAGTTATTGGCTTCAGAAAAGAAAAGTTTATGGATTTTTTTTTCTGTTCTTTCTTTACTGAAGCATTCATTGCATTGAGCCCATAAAACAACCTCTCTGTAGATTGTTTTTTACTTTGCTTATGCACTTTATTTTTATATGCCTTTATTTTCATGTTTTTATTTTATTTTTTAAATAATAGTTTTTTTTTTTTTTTTAATTCATTTTGTTATACAGGTGCATCTCAATAAATTAGAATGTCGTGGAAAAGTTCATTTATTTCAGTAATTCAACTCAAATTGTATTTTCATATATTCTTTTATTATATTATTTTTCATCTATTTTTTCTATTTATGTGTATTTTAGTATTTTTATTATTTTGTTTTTCTATTTATTTGTATTTGTATTATTTATTTTTATTTTCACTATTTAATTTTTTCTATTTATTTATATTTTATTAATCATTTTTACTTCATATTTTTTATTAAGCTTTGAGTTAGTTAAGATCTCCTAGAATATACTGTATGTTACATGGTATGTGCTCAGTCACTAAAAAATGAAAGCAGCCAATAGATAACATAACACCTGTTTGTCAGTAAAAACTTGCACTTAATAATTTCATTTTATAGGCCTTTATTTTCATGTTTTAATTTTTTTAATAATAGCTTTATTTAATTTTGTTCTATTTTTGTTATAGTTTTTTTATATTTTACTTTCTTCTATTTATGTGTCTTTTTTTTTTTTATTGGTTTTTTTTTATTTATTAATTTTTTTTTATTAGGCTTTGAGTTAGTTAAGGTCTCCCAGAATATAATGTATGTTACACAGTATGTGCTAAAAAAAAAACACTAAAAACTTAAATAAAAATTATATAGCATAATAAAACCTGTTTGTCAGTAGAGACTTGCAGTTAATTATTTCAGTGTTGTGCTCGCTGTAATGTTTCCCCGGAGCATTTTCTGCATCTATGGATTTCAACAAAATGACCCTAATGACAAGTGTGCCGGCATATACGCTGAGCACACCGGACACGCAGACTCATGTGTAGACACATCCTCAGTCTCCCGTCCCAAGTGTTCACCAACACGCTTGTTACAGCAGAATAATTGGAGGGTGTTCAGCTTTGCAAAAACAGGTCAGGTCAGGAAAATCGTGTCCATCTGTGTCCTGATTAACCCCAAGAGGATGATCGACAAAAGAGCTTGGCCTGTTGTGCGTGAGGCTCCAATTATGTGTACAAGACATCGCCGGCCTGAGGGAAATTAAATGGAATCCCCCAGCTGGATGTGCAACCGAAGCCTCATGGGAGACATTTCGGCTCTTATTAAAACAGTCCCATTGTCTAGGCTTAAGGGTCCAGTGTGTCAAGCTGCAAATATGTAAATATAATGCCCATAAGGACTTTGCCTTACATCCGTGTGTGTGTGTGTGTATTCATCCACACCCTACACCTTTTTTTGACAGCCAGTATTGACTGGGAATAATGAGGCTGCCCTGTTGATGTCCTGCATTGTGACTGAAGCTCATTTCTGTATGGATGTCTTGACAGCAGCATGATGCAATGGTTGTGGTATTCTCTCCACTGTCTTTCTGCTGTTATCAGGGCCTATTTAAACACCTCAGCAATGGTCCCTCAGGCTCAGAGAGCAGAAGAGCCATTGATTGTGTACAGTCTCTCTAAGTGAGTGTGTAGGCAGCTCCGACTTAGGACAGATCACCGATACTAAGTGGCCGTCTGGAGAGAAATGAAGATTAATGTACCTCAGAGGATGGTTAGTTTGTTGTTGTTGTTTTTTTAGTTAGAAACTAATGATTCACTCTAGGTTATTTAAACCCAATGTCACATTAGCGTACAGACACTTAATTTAAAGGCTAATGTAAACATAATGTCTAAAAAACAGGACTGATATGAGGTAGTTTAAGATTCCAGAGCTAATCAGACATTAAAATCAATTGGGACCCAAGGTAGTACAGTTGTCATCATTTGCTCACACTTATGTCATTCCAAACCTGTATGGATTTCTTTTTCTGTGAAAATCAAAACAAAAACAAATCCATGGAATGAAAGTCAATAGGGTCCAGTGTTGTTTTGGACCCCATTGACTTTCATTGTACTGACAAAAACAGAAAGGCAAAGAAGAAAGTCATACCGGTTTAGATCAACATAAGGGTGAGTGAATTATGAATTTTCATTTTTGGGGGAGTGTTTTTTGCATAATCTGTTTGAAAAAAAAAAAAAAAACTCCTAAAACGAACAGAATATCCAGTGGCTTATCTATTCAGTCAGTCAAACAGATTTGAGATTAAAAACAAAAGTAATGTTTTAAGACGTTTATGTAATGTTTCGGCTGGTTGTAAGGTGGGGCGAGGTGGTTGGATCTCTTTTAATTATTCAATGCTGTGGTCCTTCAAGATGCCTTTTTCTTCCTTTCAGTCTGTCCTTCCTCTGCTTTTAAAAGCCTCAGGCAGTTTTTAAAGGTCTGTAAGCTGAAGAAGTTGTTCTCTGCACATCTTTATATTCTCGCAAACGTAAATCATGAGAAAATATCCTCTCTGCACAAACGAGACCCCTACTGAGACATATGACAACAAACGCTTGAAGATAAAGGCGTTTACTGTGACAGAAGAAAGCAGAGCTGTGTGTGCATGTGTTTATCTGTAACAAGGTAATTAGTACCCAGAATCCTGTGTTTCCATATCAAGACAAATAGCAGTAGAATACTCTCATTTCTCACATCTTCTTCTAATTAGACTGTTCACATTAATGCTTCTATGAGTGAATCTGTGGCAAATTTTTTGTGGTTTTTATTTTTTACAATTCTTTAATTGCAGTTGTATGCTAAAAAGCTGATAAATGTGTAGTACCTTGCAGTTCTGCGCAGTTTCCCTTTCTCATTCAATATGTTTTTTAATTAATCAAAGACAGTAATGAATCCAGCACTCTAGTTTGGTTTGGAATCAAATGAAGCAAGAAAATATAAAACACAATTGACTATGTAAATTAATGACATCCATTCACTGTAACAGCATTATAAGAGGTGACTGTAAAATATGGATGTCTTACCATCATTTGCGTGAGTATAGAGTGATTTTATCACCAATTTACCTTTCAGTGCTTATCAAACACGATGCAGACTTGGCACGTGCAGCTGCACACACGTTATTACGCACACACTCGCACTATTACGTGCACAGCGGGCTAAATAACAAAGCCTGCAATGTGCCCTTTGGTGGGTAGATAGCTCATTTCTAAAGAGAGACCTTCCATCTGTGCTGATGGCAGCCGAGAGAACCGTTATGATCATGATGGAAATCTCAGCTGCCATTATGGGACGGCAGCACAGGGCGCGTACTGCACACGCACTAATGGACTCATTTGTAATTGGGGGAGAGGGAGATGATGTGTGTTTGCATGTGGGTGTGTGTGACATGCAGGAAGGAATGGACTAGAAGGAAGGTATAGATGTAATTTGTGTGTGTGTGTGTGTGTGTGTACCTGTTTTTCTATTCTGGTGGGGACTTAAGCCTGAATACACACAGACTCATGGGGACTCATGTCACGGTGGGGGCCTAAATTGAGGTCCCCACGGGTAAACAAGCTAATAAATTGCACATAATGAAGTTTTTTGAAAATCTAAAAATGCACAAAGTGCTTTCAGTGATGATCTGTTATGGATTATATCCTGACATACACTAGCTATACACTATTTTTTTTTTATGTCTTTGAAAAAAGTTCAACAAGACTGCATTTTTTGTTATTTAAAAAATACAATAATAACAGTAATATTATGAATACTGTTTTCTATTTTAATATATTTTAACATGTAATTTATTCCTGAGATGCCAAAGCTGAATTTTCAGCATCATTACTCCAGTCTTCAGTGTCACATGATCCTTCAGAAAACATTCTATTATGCTGATTTGCTACTCAAGAAACATTTCTCATTATTATCAATGTTGAAAACAGTTGTGCTGCTTAATATTGTTGTAGATCTAATATTGTTGCATGGTTGGCATTAATAGTTCCTTTGACATTGCTCCTCAGAAATCTGGAATTTTGTTGAACTGTCTGTTAAAACAAGCTGAAGAGCTGCTAAAAACAGGCATGAGGCTACATGAAACAAGTGTGAGATCACAATAGACGCGAGAGAGAGAGACTAATACGAGAAAATTCAGTCAATTAGACATAATTAGATATATGAAATAAACCACCGGAGCTCGCTGCTGGTTTCCCACACGTTAAAGGAGCCCAAACTGTGTAAGAAAATAGGATCAATGAGATTATGTGGAAACACTCGGCTATGGGGTGCAAGCATGTGGAGTTTGTGAGAGGGGAGAGCAATGTGTGGTCTGGTTTTTAAAGAGTTCAATAAAACAGCCAGCCTTAGCATAGCCCCTGTTTGTGTACGTGTCTGTGAGTATGCTTGTGTGTGTGTGTGTGTGTGTGTGTGTGTGTGTGTGCAGGGCCGGATTTACCTCTTTTCGTGACGTAGGCAAAACTAATTTTTGGGCCCCCCCTTCCCTATTAATATAATAGGCCTAATATTACCACCCAAGCAAACAAAAATATTTCTTAATCAGTGGAAACTGTTACAGTGTTTTCTATCGCAATAAGCGCTTGTGTTCAGTCAATAAAAATCCTAGTTCTTAATTTGTTTGAGAACTGAGAAAGACCGATCCATTAATAGGCGCGGCCACATAACCACTTCAGGAGTGCATTATTTCTCTAATAATTTTAACGGCCTGGAGTCACAA
>NW_015633562.1:1399172-1426352 GCF_001515625.1 Sinocyclocheilus rhinocerous
TGCGAAACTATTTTATTGATAAATTCGCGGGGCAGCCGCAGCTCTGATAACAAGTTTCTGTTCACGTCTCCACATGTGTGCGCGAGTGCGTGTCTGTACTGTGTGTGCGTCTGTGAGAGAGAACGGGAGAAAGAAAGCGTGATTTCCGTACATAAAAAAGGTTGAAGACATTGAAATAGTTTGTCATTTTTACCCTATTGTTTGTTATATTTATTTGCTCAATGTCTTCTAGGGTTTTTGATTCTTTTACTGTTGTAGATATCCCATAGTATAACAAAAATATTATATATCTCTTCATTGTGTTTGGGCCCCCCCTGGACGAGCAAGCATAGGCACGTGCCTAGAATGCCTATGCGTAAATCCGGCCCTGTTTGCGTGTGTGTGTGTGTGTGTGTGTGTGTGTGTGTGAGTGAATGTCGCATTGCTGTGTCAAAAGTAGCAGCTTAAGGCATTTGTAGGCGGATAAGTAAGTTTGGGTACAGCATGGGAGAAGAGAGTTAGCGGGAGACAGGAAGCAAACACTGATACTAATCACTGAGCTCCAGGGCGACAACTGTCCCAAACCCCAAACTAATTCACACAATTAACACTTTTTAAACACTTATCTATCTCACCAGCACTAACATTTTTTTCACGCACACCATTTCAAAGAATTGCAGCAGGGGTCTGGAACATGATAACACCACAATTACTCATAATTTTCCTATTGAATCTGCTATAGAATAAATTACAGTTAAAAAATCATCAGTGCAGAGATATCAGGTTTCTTCAGGCACTCCTGAAAAGAGCTCTTTTATATTAGCCATTCATTGAAGCTGAGCTAAAAATGACCTGAACCAGTTTGTCCCATATGCAACAAATTAAAGAATTTTTACTCAGTGTTCAAAAACAAACATATATTTCAACATTTAGTTAAGATTCATTGTATAGAATTTAGTTGGAATTTCATGTTCAGAATGTGGTTAATCAAATTCAGTCATATCCCCAGAAATGTGTGTTGGGCTGGCAAATGCAGATAGAGAGTTTTTGTTTAATTGTAGCTATATGGTGATGCTTTATGATGGTGATTTTTGTAGCTTGAGGTCAACAGTCTTACGTAATGCGTGCTTTCATCACATTGATTCTTAAGAGATCGAAGTATAACTCAGTGACGTGCGTGTAGATATGTTAATAGTGTGAGTTGTTATATATTCTTGGCTAGTGACATGATATACATTATTCATGGAGTTATCTCTCAGTCTGTCTCATTCTCAGATATGTATCCTCATTTCAGGTCAGCTAGTGCTTTCATACACATTTGATTGGAGGCCACAAGTGAATGTGTAATTTATAGCAGACATCAGTCACCGAGGCATTGAGGGAACTTGGGTGATGCAGTGTTATCAATCGGCTGTATTATTTAGCAGTAAACCGCGAAGGACGCTGTGCAGTAATTGGTAACCAAACACCAGTTGACTTCTGTCTGCTTGCACGAATAGTTATTAGTTATTCTCTAACAACTGCTGCTGTGGTGAAGTCATGTGTGTTCGTGTGCATGCGTGTGTGTGTGTGTTTGTGTGTTTTTATGTGTGTACCACTGTAATGCCCTAAAGCCTTGGTAATGAGTTCAGTAGAGTGAAATACACAAAATATCAATTATAACTGCAGTGTGTGATGAGTGTGTTTTTATACTTTAAAATCAAATCTTAAATTATTTAATTTAATATGCAGAATTAAACATAATTTCATCATGGTACATTCGAAGATATTTAACTCATGTTGTAGCGTTCCCTGGGGCAAAATAAATAAACAGACTAGCAAATGACGAAAGCCTTTTTAAAATTACTCATGCTGCTCATTTTAAAACTTGCTTACCAGTTTGGTGCAAATGGATGCAACGCTTCCAAACAAAATGGAGGATTCTTGTGTCAGCCAATCATGACACTGGATGTACAGCAGTGTTTCCTTTTTCTAGTGAGCTATCTCTATCCATTCAATTCACACTGCACTCAATTAAAACAATTTATTTTGTTGTGAAGCCATAGATTGAGCAGGATTCCCAGGAAACACTGGAATAGGCAGTGATATTGGTAGGACATGATCGAGTACAGACGGAAACAGTCATTTAAGACATGCCCTAGAGTTTACCCGCTACAAATTTGAATTTGATTTTAATTCTCGCTGATGTCACATAGACGGCGAAAAAAAAAACCCACCAAAACACAAGTGCCATGTTGAAGCCTTTCCCTGTCATTCGCCACGAGACCTCCTCTCGATTTCATTATTTCCTGTCCCCTTGTCTCCCTTTCTATTTTTTATCTGCTTTTTCATTTTTCCTCTTTGTCTTTCTCTACCTGTATCTCTTGTGTTTTCTGTCTCTCTCCCTCTCTCTGGGGATGGTGTGATGAGTGGGATGAGAGCAAGCATATGTGTGGAGTGTATGATGGGTTGTTGACAGGCAGGTCTTATCTCCTCTGCTCCGCACCAGTAGTCCTCTGATTACAGCTGACAGCTTGAATCCTCGATAAAAGAGCCGACATTAAAGAATACAGCGGCGAGGAGCAGTCCTCCTCTCTCTCCATCCCTCCCGCGGCTCGTACGCATGTCAATGCTGTCGAGGGAGGAAGTGACATCAGAAGATTCCTCTGACAGTCTCAGGCCTGTCAAGTAAGACTAAGGCAGTTTTGTGGCAGGCTTCCCTTAGGCAAGCTATGATACCATAGTTCTCCCCACACATCAAGCCATCGCCGCACTTTCTCTTGCATACCTCTCTTTTGCTCTCTCTTTCTCTCTTTCACCAGAAATGAACAGCATCCCCCTGTATCGTGCACTGACAGCATTGTTCACCTTGTCAAAGGGCAATAGAGTTTGAGATTCAATCTCTGATTGGCGTTTGGGAGAGCGGAGGGCCGACAGGTGGGGGACTGACGATTTCCAGGCAAAGGTCTTATCAGAGGAGTTTGATGGAGCTTTGGTCCAGATGATATCCCAGCGCAGAGCTCAGAAGGTCTGAAGACAAGCTCAAGCATCCTATCATTGAGACAGAGGAGAGACATACAGAATTTTATCTTGTTAAAGCCGTAGCCTAACGGTTAACTCACATGCTCCAATATGTTGAGCCTTGGTGCACATGCAGGTAGCCAAGTTCAATTCTAAACAATTGTAAAAAATTATAAAACTAAAGAGGGAAAAAAGGAAATATTGGAAATTTTGGGGATTAGACATTTTATGTTAGAGATACAATAATAAAATATTGGCTAATATGATGAATATTTTAATTTTATGGCCAGTATTAAAATTCTTTACTATTTTGTCTAAATAAAATAAAACACTAAACTAAACTAAAATCCATAATTTTAAAAGTTTTAAAATATTATTTAAATTACGAATTATTAAATTATTAAAATATTATTTAAACTATGAAATATTATTACAATTTAAAATACTATTTTATTATATTTTAAAATGTACTTTATTCCTGTGATGGCAAAGCTGAATTTTCAGGATAATTACTCATGTCTTCTGTGTCACATGATCCTTCAGAAATCATGTCGATTAAAGAAACATGCTGTTAAAGAAACATTTATTATCATTGTCAATGTTGAAAACAACAGTGCTGCTCAATATTTTTGTGGAAATCCTGATTTTATCTTTTTTTTTTTTCTTGACAATAGCAATAAATTAGTATTAGCCAATAACTGATACTGTGGCGATATATATTGTGCATCCTTGCTGTTTATGTTTATTTGACAATATATAAGTGGGAGTATGTGGCAAGTATGTGTCTGTATGTGTTAAAGTGTGTTGTCTGTTCTCCACTTATTGTGCCTAAATTTTACATCCAGTGAGAGATTTCCCCAAGCCACTGGCAGTGCTACACACACACACAGACACACTTATCTCTCCACAGCCAACTCCCACCTCACCCGTCTGGCCCAGACTCAACTCATTTGGCCTGAGCCAGGGAATTTCAGCAAAGCGTTCTTTTCATTCTGCTCTCATTTATTTTAACTGATATACTCTGATTAAGAGCTTTGTGTCTGTCTCTCTCTCTATCCTCAGAGCGTCAGGGAGTTAGGAAGGGAGGGATGCAGGGAAGGAATCTGCTGCCAAAATATGTGAATAATTAGGGCGAAGGCAGTGGGCTGGTGCCAGGCCGAGGGGAGGCATTTGCCCGGCTTATTAGATCCACTAAAGCACAGCTGTAAATCAGTGTCAGGTCCAAAACCAGCAGCGCTCCAGAAACTTCCTGAGCCAAGACGTGTCAGTTAGCCAGGCTGAATACGGCTAAGAAATTAAATTATAGCTGGGCGGCTTGATTTGAACTCCATTTAGCACTGTCATCCCTGTTTTGTTTTTTTTGTTTTTTGATGTTTTGGTTTGCTATTTCTTTAAATCACTATTCGGATTAAATTAAAATCACGAATTTGTCTTTGAAACATGAATTTACCTAATCTAGTCACGTCCGAATAAATCTAAAGAAATACTTCCAAGCTTTTGTTGAAGTTTTTCTGCCACAATCATTCCAACAGTCATCTTCTTTTTAACGCCATTTCTTCTGTTTCAACATTAGCGCTAAAGCTGGATGGGGTTTGTTTCCATTGTTGGAAATGTGATTTAAAGCAGTGGAAAGCTGATTACTTCAGCGTCTGAGAGTTGGCGGTGTTGATTTAGTGTTCGCCTGATGAAGGCCAGTTAAAGATGGGCTTCCTCTGCCAGTGTTTAGAGAGTGACACATCATCATTACCGAACCGTTTATGGCCCTTCGGATCACAGTCCAGAGAGCTGCTCTGTTGTTCTGTGCAGAATTACAGAGTGAGAGAGAAGAACAAATGATAAAGAAAATGAGCTGGACAGAGCGCAAAGGGATTGAGACCCAGTGTACGATTGGTGTACGTGGATACAATGGAGTCTGCCCTCCGTGCCTGAGGAAGTCCAATCAACGTCACTATTCAGCTCATTGACAGGCTGCAAGAGGGTGGAATCAGAACACATTGTTCCTGAGCCGAAGATAATAAGGACCTCTGCAGTGACGACAATCTCTACTTTATGCCCCTCATCATGAGAGACTCGCCGTTGTGCTCTCAAACGCAAAGACCTTTTAGACACGCATCTCCTTGGGGGCTGTGACTCTGAGATGAATCATGTCTTTCATTTTTAGTGTTTTATTCCCACGTTTAAAGGAGCGGGCATTATCTATAGCAAACGTAAAGGTCGGGAAGCACAAGAGGTTGCTAGAATTTCTGAAGATTTTTTTGCCATAATATTTTATGTAGAACTGGAATCGCCAACTACCTTGTGGAATTCTGTGAAATCAGTTTCAGTCTCTCTTGTGCTGTTAACTTCACTTTTGTACTCCAATACGGTGCCTCATAGCAGCTTTGATTACATTGAGAAACACAGATTCACAGGTTACTCTTATTAACTAGTGGACCTCTAAGAAATTATGTGAATTGCTTATAAGAAGTTGTCAGCCAGTTTAAATTGAAGTTAACCTCAGGATTAACCTAGTTAGCTAAGGTTGACTAGTTTGTCTAGATACCATAAACATTGCAGATAGACATGTTTGTCCATTTTGTTGCATCTAAAAGTGTTTTATGAGCATTGCATTTTTACGACAGTGTGTTAGTTACAGAGGCCACTTTTTAAGTAATTTTAAGTAAATTAAAATAAGGGGACGAATTTATAAATATCTGTGTATTCTGTTTCATTCTGTTGCACTCGCTCACTTTTTAAATGCAAGAACGTGTCTTATAAACGTCCCTCAAGAATGTGTCCAATCTGGGTCAGGTGAGCCCGAAATGATTAAGTACGATAATTCATCGGCAACCCACCAACTAGTCAATTTGGAAAATATGTAGTTTTGCACAAGTCTCTCTTACATTCCTTTAATCATTCTTTCCGTCATCGTTTCTCTTTCCTCCATTTGTCTTTCTATAGCATTCTTCACCTCTTCTACTTAAATGCAGTGGCATAGTCAGCCAAAGATGGATGGGTATGATACGCCTGTGCTAAATAGTGAGGAAGGAAGGTGTGTGTGTGTGTGTGTGTGTGTGTGTGATGAGGAGCTTTCGCAGGGCTGAGCTGCAGGCGCAGGAGGGGAAGATGTATGAGCCTCAGGGTTCTGGGCAGTGGAAAACAGTGCTCTAAACTAATGATCCACAGCCTGATCGTTAGAGCCCTTACAGCAGCTCGCAGCAGCACGAGGTGCCGTCCCTGGGAAATCAATTCTGGAGACGAGTCCTGGAGGAGACCCAGAAAGAGGGGGGAGAGAGGCGGACGAGGGGAGGATGGGTGGGCAGTGGTGAAGAAGAAGAATGCTCTTTTGATCATAAGAGCCTGCAGGCGGAATGAATCTAGGTCCCCTAGAAAGTGGTTCCAATGATAGGCTTGTTCCGGCTCCGTGCCCTCACGTCTCTCACAGCCAGCCCCAGCCGAGCACAGAACGCTTTGGAGGGTGCTCTGGGCTTGATTAATCTCCCCTAGCTGCAGTGCCATCAATCCTAATACCGCAGTGATGAAATGGCCGGGCGTCGGGGGGAGGGGAGTTTCATAAGTCACTTTCGTAACATATCATGATAAAAAAGGCATCGATCAGGGCGTGCAGAATGATGACGGATACCGTCGCTCTGGAGAAGACGGAGAGGGCGAGAGATGGTGTTGTATTTGAGGGCTTTTAAAGCTGAACGAGTTTGAAATGAGATCTGGATACGAATCCGTCATATGCCAGAGATGAATATTTTATTTTGTGGTTGACAGTGAGTTTAGGTTTTAAGCTATTGCTCTTTATTAAACCACACACTCAAGCACAGGAACACACACACACACCAGCAGTTGTACAAGAAAACACACCATCTCAGAGTCCTAAACTACTGGTTCTCGGCTGGTTTTAATTCATTGTTGCCAGATTTTACATTGGAAATTAAGTTTGGACATGGTGCCATAAATTGGTTATCATATAAAGAATAAAAAATGTCCTTAAAATCAATCAATCAAGCTCAATAGGCCTAACAATATGCAAAAAAATTTACATTAGCCTGAATAGGTTTTCTAACAAAACACATAAATGTTTCTTTTATATTTTTTATTTTATATATACACTAAGGTTAATGGGTAACAGTATTGTTTTTACTGTTGTTGTTGTTGTTTTTTTGTTGAAAGAAATTAAATTAATCAAAAATGACTCGTCAGAGAATACTGAAAAAAATGTATAATAAAAAAAAAAACATTAAAGGGGTCATATGATGCTGCTAAAAAGAACATTATTTTGTGTATTTGGTGTACTGAAATGTGTTTATGCGGTTTAAAGTTCAAAAAACATTATTTTCCACATACTGTACATTATTGTTTCTCCTCTATGCCCTGCCTTTTTGAAACGCGTCGATTTTTACAAAACTCATCGGTCTGAAAAAGCGAGGTATGCTGTGATTGGCCAGCTATCCAGATCGTGACGTAGGTATGTGGGGGCGTGTTAGAACGAGCCGTTTTAGGTAGGCGTGGTTAACTCTTAACTTTTATAAAGAATATCTCTTTGGTTTTGAGACTTTAGTGTTTGCAACTTTACAGATCTTCTTTGTGCACTAAGAGCTTGTAACACTCCAAAGAGAAAGGAAAAATTGAAATCGCATCATATGACCCCTTTAAGAGATGATATGTAGAAAAATAAGAAATGTTTCTTTAACAGCAAATCAACATATTGATCATGTTACACTAAAAAATTGAATAATGAATGCTGAAATTCAGCTTTACCATCACAGGAATAAATTGCATTTTAAAATATATTAAAATAGAAGACAGTATTTCACAATATTACTGTTATTACTGTCTTTATGTTCAAATAAAGGCTGGCTTGGTGTAAAAGAGACTTCTTTCAAGAACATTAAATCTACAGATGGACTTAAACCTGCTTGTTTGTTTTGGTTATCTAACTACATAATTATGTTTTTTATTTCATTTTTCATTGTTTTTTTTTTCTCACTCAGAACAGACCTCCAACACATTTTTTGGGTCCACCATCCTTTTTTTCAGCTCTGTCTATGTGCTTCCCTGAAGCCCTGATCCTAAATCAGATTTTTATACCCAAATCCTGATCTCAACCATCACACAACTGATTTGAAACCAATAGTTACCAACACCTCCCCCCTTCCTCGCTCGTTCCTCATTATTACAGGCAGTCAAGCAGGCCGAGGCTATCACACTGAAAGCTGCTATCTCTGTTGCCCAGCTGTGGGCTCTATCTCACTATCGCTTTGGGCTGAACCCAGCCATAGACAACCAGGAGATTCACATAGCACTCAGGAAATTAGTCTGCTATCTAGATAGGCAGCCATATTGTCTCACCAGAACTATGTGTGTGTGTGTGTGTGTGTAGTCAGAACATTACCCATCCAGCATAGCTGATTACACAAAACAAGGTATAGCCACTTTGAAACTAACATCAAAACAAATGTATATAATTGAGTTGAAAACATGGTGTAAGACTGTAAGTTGTTTCTCTTATTGTAAAATTTCAATACAAATGCTGTTGTTTTGATTTTGATTATGAATGACTAATTTCAGGTTTTGTAATAAATTAACCAGAACAAATGTGTATCACTGATCGAATTTACAAAAACATTATTTTCTGTGCCATGGTCTGCACATCAGTTGATTATATCGTGGAAAAAGCCGCACTGGAGGAAGAAAACCATTATCATTGTCCTGTTAATAAGCTTGTGACTATGTTCAGATCTGCTTTCCATCTCTCCAGAGACCCACAGCAAGCCTTAAATTAGCACAATAACACCGAAACGCACAAACAAACGAAAGGATTACAGCACAGAGCTTTCAGCAAAAAAATTGAAAATAAGGCTTGAGGTTCTGGAGTATGTTGTGTGTTGCATGGATAATTTGTAGGTTAATTTAATAGGAAGCTTATTTATCTGGGTTAATCTGTGGTGTGGTTTATTGTAGTACAGCAAACATGAGAATACCAACAAAGAACAGGCTGTTTTCTGGCAGCAAGAGATTTGTGTGTTTAGTTTCTTTCAGCACTTTGGGGAATTGTTAAAAGCTTTAGCTCACAAACACACGAGCGGAAGTTATTTTTAGTAGAAATGAAATCTAAATGGAAAACTACCTTGTGTTTCGCACTGCAGTGTTAAGAACATTCCAGGCATAGGAACCCATTTTCTTGTTTCTTATTTCCGAAAAACATGTTTATTCTTTCTCAGAATATCTATTAATATGACTCTTAAATTATTGTTTTCCATTAGCTTCTTTTATCTAATAAATAGATACATTTCTTCAAAACAGAGGTCTGACTTAAAAGGTTAAAACAGTGAGTATAATGTCTCATCATGTCCATGACGTCACATTTTGTCTGCAATGCCATTTCCTTTCAGTGTAAAGGCCCATTCATAACAAGAAAGATAACTATGTTAGCGTCCAGACCAGTGCACAAATATGTTCAGTTTCATCTAAGCTGGGTTGTATTGTGATTGGCTGTCTATGTTTTTATCATTCATCAGCTGGGGAAAAAAAATTGTTTCAAGAGTGATTCCAACTATATCGTTCTTCTGTCATTTCAGTTATGGCTGTGGTGTGGACGTCTCTATTCTCAAAGGATTAAAACTATTATTAAAACTTTTGTTGTTATTATAGTTAACGTCTTTGGTGTCTTAAGACATCTGAAATACGTAAATCAGTTATCTGTGCTAATACTTCAGCATATGTGTTTTAAACCTGTGTAATTGTCTTCAATGACAGTACTTTTCTCTCTTCGGGTCCAGTTTCCTACATTTGTCTGGTTCCGTCGCCCCCAGAGGTGCTTTTGCTAAAAGCCGTCGGTTGTTAGCGACAATCAGAAGCTGCTTGACTTTCTCTCTCTCTTTCTGTCTGTCTACGAACAGCCGGTATGATTTCATCTGCATTCCGTCATTTATTATTCCGTCCCAGAGCTGGGCCGAACTCCTCGGAGAGACTGCGGCCTGATCAAACACTCTCTCCCAGGAACGATTGCACGGCGCTCCTTTTCCCTCTCTCCCCATCGTTCTCCCCCGTTATGTCTAAATCCTCCATACAAATCGCTGTATTTCTGCTCTCCCAGTGGGGCCTATTACTGCCTGTGGGCCATTAAAGATCATTAATAGTTCTGTCAGAATGAAAGAGGGAGAACGAGAGGAGAGAGAGATAGAGGGAGAGGTGGAGGAGAGTTGCTTAGCTGCTCGTAAATGGGAAATTAATACATCTGCCTCATTAATGCTGCCTGGTTTTTGATGTTTGTTAGCTGGCAACTTTAATGATGTAGGTCTGAGCCAACAGGGTGCTTGACTAAATTTGATTCCTCCAATTAAGTAGTCAGAGTTCTTTTCTTTCGGGAGGAAAAAGAGAGAGAGGCGCAGAGGGTGAAGAAAGAAAATTGGACTCCCCCAACCTTCGGTCTTTATTTCTCTCTTGCTCTTTTTAGCACCTCTGAGCTGTTTTTTTCTTCCTGTCGCAGCTTGATTACAGCGCCACATTCATCAACCTTGGTCTTCAGGAAGTTGTTTACCATTGACAAATCAAGGGGAAATATTTTAATCAGCGTCTGCCTCTGTCTTAATCACTAACATTAGCAAGCCATGCATGTTAATTGCTGTGTAGAGGAAGGTGATCGTCGTCGGTCTCGAGTGCAAATGATGGAATCTAACACTTTGACATGAGCAAATGAGCTGAAGGCGTCAGCCGGAAGAATGAGACATGTAAAAGACATGGGGCTTTGTCTCCAATGTCCTTTTTTTCAGGAGTGTGTAATGTGTGTTGTCTAGAGAAAAAAGCTTGATGGCTCTAGTTAAGTACATTTTATGTAGCAGGTAGTCGATGTAATTTTCATTATAGCTGAAGTACAGCTAAAGCCTTCAAAATACAAATGTTTCAAGCTACGAAATCTTGGTTTGTAAATCGTACAACCCAGAACAAAAATAACATCAGTGGTTAACCCTCCTGTAATGTTCAGGTCAGTTTGACATACATTGAGTTTTGAAAATTTATAGTGTGTTTTGGTTGTTTTTGGGAGGTCATGTTGCAGTTTGTTCTGCCAGTTATCGTACATAATAACTACTAAACATTGTTGATTTCGCCTGCAGACGGCCAATCTACAGGGCCTTCACTTTAACTTCCAGTACGTGTGGAGCTGCAGACAGGCATTATGGGAGAAGGCTGAAACAGAATTCTAAATCAGCTTAGCCTGCTAGCCCTCAAAAAGATTATTCATCTTCAAAAGAGTGTGATTCATGCCTGCAAGGCCCACCGCTTCATCTTTCACCTCCACTTTCCTTTCTCTCTCCCTTTCTTTCTGTCTCTCTCTTAGTTAAAACGGCCCTTGACAAGCTGAATGAAGGAGAATGAGTGAGCAGATGCATTGTTAATGTACTGGTCGTGTTGAGATTTGAGGCAGTGCCGCTGTACATTTTCAAGTTTTACCTCCGACGTGGAAGGAACATTATGCGTAGCCAAAACCATTAATGATGCATTTATTTGATCAAAAATACAGTAAAAGCAGTAATATTGTTCATATTTTTTTTTCTATTTGTATATATTTTAAAGTGTAATTGAATCTTGTGTACTATTTTAATACTTGCTAAAAAAAACATCACAAGGGGGTGATCTTTTATCCAACTCAGTGATTCTGTTTTTTTTATATTTTTTCTGACATGTTGGTGTTATATCTTTCACTTGGATGTTATTTGCTGTCGATAAACCAGGCTTAACACCACATTCGGTGGTCTCGGGTGTCAGCTGTGCATGTCATTGCATTACTTGTGTCTCAGCTGGTAGAATAAAGAAAGAGATTGAGAGAGACGAGACAGAGGTGACAGACATCAGGAGTGAAGGCTGTACTAGTGGAGGCCTTTCTGAATATCAGTCCTTGCTGGGCATTAATAATGTATCTCTGCCGTTGTCACTGCTGTTAAGCTCCATAAAGTGGCTTGTTGAAAAGAAAGGAGTTTTTCGTCAGGTTCAGTAGTTCATATTTTCATATAGCTCACATTTTTAACACCAGTTTCCCAACATTGTTGCTTCAACCACCACATTTTTTTTGGCTATATACATTTATTTATTTATTTATTTAGCAAGGATGCATAATTTTTTTTTAAATCTACACTAAAGGCATTTGTAATCTAACAAAACATTTCCATTTAAAATAAATGCTGTTCTTTTGAGCTTTCTGTTTTTAAATATATACAAAGAAAACAAAAAAATATAAATTTTTCACAAAATTGTTAAGCAGCACATCTGTTTTCAACATTAATAATAATAAGAAATGTTTCTTGCGCAGCGAGTCTGAAGGTCTGATTTCTGAAGGATCATGTGACACTGAAGACTGGAGTAATGATGCGGAAAATTCAGCTTTGCCATCACAGGAATAAATTACATTTCAAAATATGGTAAAATAGAAAACAGATATTTCAAATTGTAATAATATTTCACATTATTACAGTTTTGATCAAATAAATGCAGCCTTGGTGAGCAGAAGAGTCTTCTTTAAAAAAAAACGTTTGAAAAGTCTTACTGACTCCAAACTTTTGAATAGTCGTGTTTTGACTATTATAACTTCTTTATAAATAAACAAATAATAGATCTTTAATTTGCAAAAGCTGCATATTTTCTTGCAAAGGATACAGCGTTTATGAAATTTTTATACCAAAGCTGAATCTCTGAGGCAATGCTTTGTGTAATGAAAAAGGGTTTAGCACACATTATATAGTTTTTGCTATGAGAAAGCTGTTGCTGCACTGTGCTGCATTTCTGGCTCCTTCTGTCACAGAGTAATCTACAGCACCATTACAGGCAAATGATTAGCCACGAACACCCAATTAGGGTGTACATGTTTTAAAGGGATGACAGGTTGATCAGTGATAATGTTGGCCATGTGGCTGAACTAGCAGAAATAAATCACAGTGCACTTACTGGGGCAGCCCATATGAAATGTTTTAGTTATGCTAATGAGAATTACCATAATTCAAAGTGAGTGAACTCCTAGCTGAGCTTGCATTTAATTTAGACTCACACATGCAGAAGGAGAAACATCAAATGAGTTGCCTGGTATTCTCTGTTATTTTTGTTTTTCAGTAGTATTACAGGCCTCAAGCAATGTTCTCATTCGCCCCAAACCATGTTTTGTACATTTTTCTTCTTATTTTTTTTTATGTATTTATTTTGTCTGGCTGAATTTGTGAAGTAGGATCAGCATGTGTATAAAAAGCTCAGCAAAACAAAGTTTATATTTGTTTACCAGTTGAGCAGCCGATGGCGACCGTCGACGACTCTTCGACCTTCCTAAAGCTCCTGTCAACTTTGTCTGGTTGCTCTTCTTCTCTTTGTTGTTCTCTGTTCTCTTGCTTGCTCTCTCTCAAACAGCACTCGCTGCCATCTGGCAGGACCTGTTGGCTTGTTTGTTTTTCAGAGCAAACAGCAAATCAGTCCCTTCCTCTTTCTGCCTTTTACCATATGCCGCAGCCTGTGTATTAGAGGATGTCATGTTTATTAATGAAGCTTATCAAAGACACTCACACACACTCCAACCTGCTCGATGGGCTTCAACGAAGAAGCTTCATGGGAAGTTGTCTTAACTGTTCTTTCCATATAATTGTCTACTTTTAAAGACTCACATGTAAGTGCAGTTTTCTTTATTGGAGTATTTCCTATTGAGATATATACATATATATATATATATATACATGTTCAGTGTTGAGTCTCCACTTCAACCACTGCTCTAGTTTTGATTGACTATTGATACAAAGACATGGACTAAAAGCCAAAAAACTATTTTGGTTTCATGAGGTCTCTCACCTGAATACACATGACATCCTTTTTGAGGCCATTTAAGAGGCTAGAAATGTGGGGATAAGGAAGTGAGTGAAAGAGAGATCAGCTGAGTGAGAGAGACCTCAGGGTGTGCTGGGAGGTAGGTAGACCTGGAGGAGCCCGGAGGGCCATTACTATAGCGTTAATGCCAATCAGTGGCTGAGCAAGCTAAATAATGCATCAGCCACAGATGGCAGGCACTGGGCAGAACTGTGCTTGAGTATACTATCACCACTGCTCTCAGGACTCAAGGGCCTTAGGAGAAAATTAAGCTGGAATTATGGTTGTCAGATATACTTAGCATGAAATGATCCTTGATCAGCATTTGAATTTATCTGCAAAGTCTGGTCAGTTTGGAGGTATGAACTAGAGTGGCACTGAGCAATGGACATTGGCTAGGAGGTCTGACATGTCCATCGGGGCCCAAGTGGATGGTCCACATTTGCTAGCACATGTACAAAGATGTTAACTTTGGAGAACTAACATGGACAAACTAACATGTCAAATGACCTTGCTAGTCAAAGGCTCCATGGGTTATTTCGAAGGTCACTTACTCAGTTACATAGTAAAGGGTATGTTAAATTTGAGCAATTTTTAGCATTGTTATTTTGTATTTATATATATCTCCATACTTCCAGGAATTGTATGTTAGTCAAGCAGCTTTTTGCATGGTGTCACATCCGAAATATAAGGAGATATTTCTTGTTTACATTTGCAAAGCTCAGCTAAGCTTTAGATGCTCGTCAGTAGTATCATTATGAAGTAAATGGGATTTCTGCAGCAAAATTTTGCAGCTCAATGCTGCTTTCATCGCACTTTTGTTTCTGAGACGTCACAGGCTAATCCTAATCTATGAGATTAACACATTTTGTGCTCTTAAAAATGATAGAAGAGTATATTTACATGTGTGTTCGTATGTATGCATCACCTACTGCATTTCTGCATGAATTAAGTGCTCTATCAGGATTAATGGACTGTAATGCAGTTAGCTGAGGAAGTGTATCATTGCCATGGTGTGTGTCAACAATATCTTAATGACAGTCAAATCCTGTTGAGCGCTGGCTTTCTCACAGTTGTGTATTCTTAATATCATGTTCAACTACTGATCAAACTGAATATGTTTATTGCTTTCAGCTCATAATTCTTTCATAAAATGAGGTGATCTCATTACATGAATGTTTCTGAAACGGCGTTTGCAAAGGATTGTGGTCACTTTCTGAGCTGACATAATCACTTTAATCAGAGCGTATGTCATATTTTAAATGCTCAAAATTGGATTTTTGTAAAATTTAGTCCATATCTCTCTGCTAGTGTACACACAAAAGTTGAACCAAAATTAGAAGATATACGCAGTTTAAAATTGACAGTCTTTCTCTTCTAGGAAAGCTATGGAAGCCCGTTTCCGCCATGGAATAAGAAAATAAAGGCAATTATGACTTTTTATCTCACAATTCTGACTTTTTTCTTGTAATTCTGAATTTACATCTCACATTTTGGACTATTTTTCTTTTCATTCTCGAATTTTGAGATATAAACTCGCAATTATGAGAAGAAAAGTCTGAATTATGAGACCTAAACTCACAATTGCAAGAAAAAGAGTCTGAAATGTAAGATAAAAAGTCGTTTAGTTTTTTATTCTATAGCGGAAACAAAAAAACAGAATTGTGAGACATAAACTCTGAATTGAGGAAAAAAGTCAGACTTGCGAGATATAAACTTGCAATTGCCAATTGCTAATTTCCAGAAAAATCAGAATTCTGAGTTTAAGGGCCCTATTTTAACGATCCAAGAACATGGTCTAAAGTTCACGGCGCAATTGCGCTTAGGGGCGTATCCGAATCCACTTTTGCTAGTATAAGGACGGGAAAAATGGTCGGCGCGCATGGTCTAAACGGGTTGTCCCTATACTCTTAATGAGTAATGGGTGTGTTTTGGGCGTAACGTGCCATAAACCAATCAGAGTCTCATCTCCCATTCCCTTTAAAAGCCATGGCGGATTCGCTATTTACATGGCGGAATTTACAAGCGGAAAAACTGAACGCTTCTCTAGCGAGGAAACGGATCTGCTCGTGTGCGTAATTCTGATACATGCAATGACTATCCATTATAACATGTAGGCATTTTTATATTTATGTACATAATAATAATCTTTTACATTTTAATCCTTTAATTTTTCATTTTTAAAAATGTGTGCTGCTGCACATCCCTGTGTGTGTAATAAGCGGAGTGTACTCGCGTTGTGCACCCGCCTATAGGCGCATATTACTAACGCGCTCTTTAAATAACAAAAAGAAAATATTGCGCCAGACTTTAGACTAGGTTTTTGTTGGTCAATGGCGCAGTCTATTTTAGTTGCCTCAAAATAACAATGCGCCTGAACACACCACGTTTTCAGACCAGCACGCCCATGGGGCGGCACAAATGACCAGCACAAATGGGCGCAAATGCATTTGCTATTTAAGCATTGCGCCAGGTGTATAATAGGGCCCTAAATCTCACAATTATTTATTTATTTTGCCAATCAAATATTTTGAGTGTACTTCCATCGTTCACAGTTATGTTCTTTAGTATAAGATTAAATATGGCATCTATTTTTATAGCTTTTTCATATCTAGAATGTTGGTGGGAAAGAGTTTCTGTACACAGCACCAACATTTTTAACCAAACACCAAACCTGACAGAAATGAAACAGTTGAGTTAGACGTTACCCTGGCCTTCTCTCCATGTCAGTGTTTGAGTGGTAGACACTGTGGTTCACTTTGAGCCTGGCAAGATGGGTCCAGTCTGTTTGTAGGCCCCGACACCTGCATGCATGATTTAACATGCTCTGTAACTGCCAGCAGCGGTGCCTGTCAGGAGCTTCACCTCAGCCACCCTCACGGCTCGGTTCTAAAACTCTCAGTGCCCATGTTCAACTTTCTCAAGGCCACCTCCAAGGCTCGGCATGATGATTCACTACAAGGCAGAAGGTGTAGCCGGGAGCAAAGTTTACCCACAACATAAAAAGCATGATCTGCTACAGTAGAGGAAACCCAGGAGGGGAAAGTTGGAGGAGCGGTGTTGCTGAAGGGCTTTTTCTGATCACATTTCATCAGGGTAGAGAGTTTGCTGGCAGGATTTCTGCGAGAAACATCTCCACAAGCTTTTCTCTTTTATTAGCTAGCTAGTTATCTTTCTTAGTACATGCAAAGCATGATTTGTTTACCGCTGATGAGTTTGATTTTACTAGCACTTTTAATGATGAGCTGAGAAAATGCAGTGTTAGTGGTTTATTGTTTTACTGAAAGCTGTAAAGTAGTCCACGACAAATGTGGTAATTCTAGACCACAAAATATTTATATGTATTATAAACACACACTAAAGCCTGAAAATATGTTAATGCAAGCACGTTTAGCTTCACAAGCTTGAGTTCAAATAGTGTTGTGTTTGCAAATAGGCATCTGGCTGATCCTGTTAGCCAATAATTATTTTCATGTTATGACCGGTAACCAAAAAATGGTGATATTAAAATTTTGTCTACATAAGTTAAAGGGATAATTCACCCAAAAGTGAAAATTCTGTTATTTACTCAACCTCATATTGTTCCAAAAATGCTTGACTTTCTTTTGCAAAACACAAAAGAGGATATTTTAATAATGTTGTTAACCAAACGGTTTTGGTGGCCATTGACTTCAAGTGTAAGGACAAAAAAACACTTAGTCATTTCAAAATATATTTTTTTATGCTTCACAGAAGAAAGTCATACAGCTTTGGAACAACAAAGAATTTTCATCTTTGGGTAAACAAAAAAAAAAGATCATTAAGTACGAAATGCTAGTTTTAAATGCTAAAGTTAAAACTAATTTGCATTGAGTATATTTATACCTACTGTCTGCCTCTCTTTGTCACCAAAGTTCACTGTTAGTCAGAGATAATGGTGATCTTAATGAATCTGGTGCTGACCCCTCTTTCTCTTTTTCTTTCTGACCTTATCTGCTTTGCCTTTATCAGGCTCTCACACACCACCACATGACTGATCACCTCACGGTCAACAGAAGACATGGTCACCGCTTAAACACACAATCACACTAAATACACACCTAAGTCATGCCACCCCGGGGTCAACTGGACTGACATGCACACTCTGGGATGGTGTGCAGCATTTGATGAAGAGACAGTTGTGTTTTCTTTTGTATCTGCTATGTTGAGCCTTAAGATTTATATTTATATTTTATAAAACAGATAATTGATTATGATTGGTTGAGCTTCATTTGAAGCCGGTGTAAATTACTCTAGAAGCATTCACCTGTGACCTCATTACATCAGTGCCACTGTGTCTGTGTGTTGCTTGGCAACCGTTCTGCTATCAGTAATAGAGTGGTACAGTTACAGTACCCAGAAGACTAATTCGCCGCTGGTTGCTTCGAGATTTTCCTATGGGGTTTTTCAATTTATGAGTAAAGCGGTAAACTTAACTTGGCGATACTTTCACGGTTTGTTCTACAACCTAACATGCACACACACTCAAACTCCAAACTGTCTTATCTTGTTACTTATTATAAATATAAGTTTTTAAAAAACATAACTGCTTCAAAATTCACATTTTCGTATGAGTGTGTGCAGTTTACATTGTAGAACTAATCTAATTAGTCTTCCAGGTTCTGACAGCATACCTGCACCACTCTATACTGTGCCAAAGATATTGTTTCAAAATGTTAGATTTTGTTGTGAATTTTGACTTAATCGGTGGGCTAAGTATATACTAACAATTTTATAAAAGTTCCATGCCTAACAATGCCCTTGAGTTCTTCTAAATTCTCTGTGAACCAAGGCTTCTTGGGGCTTATTCTTTAGTTTCTATTTCTTGCCAATAAAAGTAGTAAAAAGACAAAAAGTTGTTTTCATATTGAAATGTCGCTGTAAAAAAATTAGCCATCCAGTTCTGCTCATAAGTATACATACCCCTTGCAGAATATTACAAAAATTGTTTATTTATTTATTTTAGGGCTGGTAATTTATCGCGTTAATTAGATTAATTAATTACGGTGAAAAATAACGCATTAAAATTATTAACGCATTTAACGTACTTGCCCTGCCCCAGACCTATGTGGGTCATCTGACATTTCATACAGTTGATTGATGACAAACATGAGGCAGGGCAACAACTCACTGCGTGATTGAGCCTAGAGAACGTAGTTAGAATGTCCCTAAAATTCAAGATATGGGGCAAAAATGCCCGTTTGAGTTTTGGTCTCATATTTACATCACATAGTTAAGCAATATCACACGAGCAATAGGCTAAGTGCAATATCACACGAGTGCAAATGTGATACTGATCTTATACAATAGTTCAGCAAGTAAGAAGTTAATATTGTGTTATTTTAGACACAATCTTATTTAGAGTATCATTTCATTAAATAAATAATTTCTTATTTCCATAGTAATAATAATAAAATTAATAAAATAAATTATTAAAGGAATAGTTCACCCACCCAAAAATGACAATTGTGTCATCATTTACTCACCCTCATGGTCCAAAAGAGTATATGTAATACATTTTATCAAACAAAATATTTGTGTCATCATTTACTCACCCTCATGGTCCAAAAGAGTATATGTAATAAATTTGATCAAACAAAATATTTCTTGCTGAAGCTACTTTGTAATGTCTGTTTGATGCTTTACACAACAATGACTTGAAATTATCTTTTGGGAGTAATTTCTCAGCCAAATTTGACGTGCGATTAATTTGCGATTAATTATATTAATTAATCGCCACATCATGTAATTAATTAAATTACAAATTTTAATCGCTTACCAGCCCTAATTAATTTATTTAATTATTCATTCATTCATTCATTTCGTATAATCCTGAAAAAAAAAGTTTTCCACATAATAGATATTCACATATAGTCCACAATAGGGATGCACCGATACCGATACTGGTATCGGTATCGGGCCCGATACTGGCCTCCTGTACTCGTACTCGTACTCGTTAAAATGCCCCGATACCAAACGCCGATACCACACAGCATGTGATAAGCGCCATATTCAAACAAAGAAACACTGACAACAGCGAGTACTGGAAAAAGTGGTATCGGTGCATCCCTAGTCCACAATACAAAATAATAACTGAATTACACAAATTAACCAGTTTAAAACGTACTCTTGAATCTTAATACTGTTTGTTGTGGTTGACTGTTTTGTGATAGTTGTTCACGAGTCCTTTGTTTGTCCTGAGCAGTAAAACTGCCTGCTGTTCTTTAGAAAAATCCTCCAGGTCCTACACAGTCTTTTTTTCCAGCATCTTCTGCATATTTGAACCCTTTCCAACAGTAACTGTATGATTTTGAGGTCCACCTTTTTACACTGAGGACAGTTTAGGGACTCCTACACAACTGTTACAAAAGGTGAAAACATTCAGTGTATTCGTATACAGTATGTTGTTGAATAAACAAAAAATCCAACCAAACCATAACTTGCAACAACAATGCCCCACAGTAAAAAGCTTCATAAAAAGCACTTCATAAAGCTTGTCGTAATTTAACAGCAGGGTGCAACGAATGGCCGGTATCCTGGTTGGATTTCCTGCCAGTGCCAGTGGCAAGACGTGTTTCCTTGTAGCACCATTAACATTGTCATCATCATCATCGTTTTCATAAACGAACTTGAGCTCTGACCGCCTCACTGAAGCCCATTAGATGGCACAGATGGCCCTCTCTAGAGGCACAGTAATGTGCAGTTTAGTTATGATCTGACTTTAGGGCTTCAGGGTGCCGTCTTTGTCACCAGCATCGCCCCTCCCCCTGTGGTTTGAATCCAGCAATAACCACGTTCCAGCTGAGGCTTGATCCATGGGATTGACCTCTGACCTCCTGCCATCGTTAGTGCCTGTTTACATTGAACAGATTGAAGCTGTTTGAGTGCTTGACTTGTCTGGCAGTCACACACACACACACACTACATGAGTGTCTCTGATAAAGAAAGGTGAAGGTGGTTAGGGAGGAGCATGTTGGTATGCTGTGTCTGTATACACACATTTGGAAGGGTATCAAAGTGCAAATATGAATCTGGCAGTTCTCATAATGAGTGAGCGGAGAACATATTATAAAATAACTAGAAGTGACTGACAGCAAGAGACAAGACACATTCTCCTTTGAATACCAATTAGAGGTCGGAGAGAAACATGGAGAGAGGATAGGGAAAATATAACTAAACTGGAATAGGAAGAAATATGTCGTCTTTTATGATGTTGTTTATCTGTTAATGATAGTGTTTCTGAACAGGTGGCCCAAGGCTGTTTTTTTTTTCTTTTTTTTTCTTAGCCATGATCCTGATGTTTTGTAAAACTGACATACAGATGTTTCAGGAGGAAAACTTCTTAGAAGCATTTTTAACACTTCATTTATTGAATCTTGAGGTGGTTTGTGGAGTTTAATGGTCATGATCAAAAATACAGTAATATTGTGAAATATTACAAAATGCTTAAAACAGTTGGTGCTGCTTAATATTTTTGTTTGGGGATTTTTTAGGTGAATAGAAATAAAAAATATATATATTATTTTGTTTTAATGTCAAAGTACTTTCTTATCCAACAGTTTTAAAATTGAGTGTTTGAGGTATATCTCACTCTGTGTTAAAATTTAATAGATTGATGATTCAGCAAAGACATTCGAAAACATGGAATAATCATTTAAAGACAGTTTTAGATCGGTGTACACAGAAAAAGTGTGCTCCAATTCTGCCTCCTGCATTCTGGGTCTTACTTACCCAGAGGAAGTGCTTCTAGTCAATGCAGTCAAGCAAATAAGCTGATCTAAGCTGCAGCTACGGATGGTCTAAGATCAGGTCCCTCAAGTCATAAAACTGAATCTTAGATGACAGCGCCGGTGCACATCATGAGCATAAGCCCTTAAGATTCAGGTGATGGACAGTGAGCAGCCATCACACAGGTCCCACACGACGCACCCTCCCGTGCGCATCATCCACGAAGGGGAAATCAATTAGAGAGAAGGAGGAGATGCTCTGCCTGCTTCGCCATTGAACCCAAAGCGCTATTGAATTTTCATGATGGGCTTTGACTGGGATGAGAGATCAGAGGTAATACTGATAGTCCTGCCGCACTCTGAGCACATTATCTGCTGTATACAATGGAAAACACTTAATCAAACCAGAGAGGCGCTGTAGGTCTATTGATAGAGGGGCATTGTGAGCGCAGGGAGGCCGAGCGAGGTGAAGGGAGGGGCAAGAGAGAGAGTTTGTCACAGATATCCAGCCCTTTGAAAGAAAATTAAACAAGTACCTCATTAGCAAGCGTTGAGCTGCTCCCGTGAGGAGAGCACTGAGCCAGGCCTTTTAATAAGCTGGGAACTTAATCGCTGCTAAAGTCTCCCTCCACCCTGCAGTTTCTGCTCACTCCGGTGGCCCCAACTTTAACACCCCTGCCCTCCCTTTATTGGACCTTCCCTTCCTGTTGAAGTCCTCCCCTCTGACCCCCAGAGAGGCCGTCCCCATCTCACAGCCTCTTCTATTGACTGCAGCTGATGCGGAGGCCCAGGGAGAGATACCACGCTGGTTCCCTTCTTTTCAGCTCCAGAGAGAGGGGATAATGCCTTTTTTGTGCCACGCATCTAACTGAATTATGTGCGCTAATTTGATTAGGCAGAGATTTGATTAACTGGAAAATGAGGGCTTTGCGTAGACTTTCACACGCTTAATTTCTTCCTTGCAAAGCAGACGCAACATTGTGTCATGAAACTCTGAGGGCATATGGGAGCCCCTTTCACAGGCTAGAAGGGCCTTTCAGGCCTTACAATATCCAGGACTGCCACGGTTTATACTGGGATAATCAGTTTAGGGCTCTTTGCCGGGCCGCAGAATACAAATTGCATTTGGCATCAGCGGTGAAAAGGTTCAAAGGATAATGAGATTACTGTAGTAGTGAACTGAGCTAAGCAAAAAAAGAAAAAGGAAAGGAAAGAAAAGAAAAGCGAAAAGTTTAGAAAGTGGAAAAGCGTTTTAAGTGATGCATGGACATTTCTTAGTATTAATTTATGATAAACTCTGACAGTCGCCCATGCACTTTTTTATTTGCTTTTACATGTAATTTACATTTACCATGTAGGTTTTTTTTTTAAACATAACATATTTCACTTTTGAAATAATTTACCTTAATAAATATCACTGTACAATAATTTTTTTTTAAAGCTGCTAACAAGATGATGTGAAATCTATGAATGTTGTACCAGCCACTAAATGGAGCAGTACAAAATGTATATGTTTTTCAAATTATCTGCACTGATTGTGAGGGGAAAACTACTGAATTCTGCTGAATGTATTTAAGAGGGCATATGGGAACCCCTTTCACAGGCTAGAAGGGCCTTTCAGGCCTTACAATATCCAGGACTGCCACGGTTTATACTGGGATAATCAGTTTAGGGCTCTTTGCTGGGCTGCAAAATACAAAATTGCATTTGACATCAGCGGTGAAAAGATTCAAAGGATAATGAGATTAATGTAGTAGAGAACTGAGCTAAGCAAAAAATGTAATAAAAAAAAGAAGACAAGTGAAAAGGTTAGAAAGTGGAAAAGCATTTTAAGTGATGCATGCACATTTCTAAGTATTAATTTATGATCAACTCTGACAGTCACCTATGCACTTTTTTATTTGACATTTACCATGTAGTTTTTTTTTTTTAAGAACATAACATATTTCACTTTTGAAATAATTTTCCTTTTAAAATATTACTGTACAATGAAATGCTTCTTAAAGCTGTGTTTAAAATGTATTATTGGGGCTACAACTCTTTATTTGTTGTTGAATTCATTATGGCATTATCTAGAATTAGAGCTACAAAATTAGGTAAAAAATCATATTTTTTCCTTGATTCTTAATTTCAATTGATAGAATTTCTAAATGCATACTTTTGTAAACGAATCATTGTGACACAGCAGAAGACCAGGAGTACAAATGGATTGCTATAATCAACACTTTCCTGAATTATTTAATTGCAGCAATTATAATCATAATCTTGAATTTATTCAATCAATTGCAAGGGCTGAGAGATGTGTTGAATTGTATGAATGTCAAGTATTTGCATTCTGCAGATTTCTACAGGCAGAGATTCTGCATGTGTGTGTCTGTTTAGCTCTCTGTCTTTCATTACCATGACCCAGGGGCGACTCTAGGATTTTCATTTTAGGGGGGTATTATAGTGAGGGTATAATAATAATAGCCTAATAATAAATATATATATATATTACAAAATATATGTTTGATTAATAGGGGTTGTATACTAAACTTATTGCAGTATTCCACTGTATTGCATTGATAGGTATAACATTTGAGTACTGAATAAGCTGGACTCAGGAAGATCAGCTGTGACTTGACTGGGCTCAGGAAGATCTGCTGTGACTTGACTTGACTCATGAATATCAACTGTGACTTGACTGGACTCACGACGATCAACTGTGACTTGACTGGACTCCCGACGATCAACTGTGATTTGACTTGATTCATGATGATCAACTGTGACTTGACTTGACTCATGAAGAACAACTGTGACTTGACTTGGTTCATGAAGATCAGCTGTGACTTGACTGGACTCAGGAAGATCAGCTGTGACTTGACTTCACTCATGAATATCAACTGTGACTTGACTGGACTCAGGAAGATCAGCTGTGAGATATTATAACAATCTATCGATAAACACACACCTTGTCCTCTGGTTCTCTCTCTGCGCCGCTGCGGTCTGCTGATTGAAAAAGAACGCACTGAAAGACGGGGAGGAGCCGATCGAAGTCTGCCGCCGTTTTCATTTGAAATTTAAAGGGGACTGAGGCGATCACGAATTCGTGTACAATTTATGGAGCTAATCGCTTAATTTTAGGGGGGCTGTGTAGTCATTTTAGGGGGGGCTATAGCCCCCTTAAAAATGGCCTAGCGACGCCCATGCCATGACCTCACCATTTTTCTCAGATTTGCTCATTGTAAACTTCAGCAACAAGGTTATATTACTTTAAATCTGTTACTTTTTAACATTTAAAGGTAATTAAATGTGAAAGTGAGAAAACCCTAGCAAATAAAGCAAACAAACATCCTGTAATTCAATTGTAATTCAATTCAATTGTTGTCTTTTTCTTTTAAAATAGTTGAAGCCAAAAGGGATCATTCACTCAGAAATGAAGACACTTTAATCATTTACTCACCTTCATGTCATTCCAAATCTGGATGACTTCTCTCAAACGCAAAAGAAGATATTTTGAAGAATGTTTTGTTTTTTGTTCAATCAATAAAAGTCAGTGGGGTCCAAAACAACACTGGTCTCCATTGATTTTCACTATATGGACAAAAAAACAGATTTTTCTAAATATCTTCTTGTGTGTTCCACTGAAGAAATTAATGTCTGGAACAACATGAGTGCAACTAAATGATTTCATTTTTCTTTTTTGCCTGAGCTGTCTCTTTAAGTATAAGCCTGGTTTCTCCCAAGGTTTTTTTTCTCCATTTCTGTCACCTGTTGGAGTTTGGGTTCTTTGCCACCATTGCCTTTGGTTTGCTTAGCAGGGTCTGAAAGACACTTAATATTCGGTAATATCAACTCTTCGAAGGCAGTAACACTATCGGATGACAACAAAACCTGAACTGAATTGAGCTGAATAGTGACACTGTTGTCTTCTGCTTAATAGCTGAATCAGATTTGTTTATAATTCATGAAAACTCAACACTGTTATTAAACTGAAATGAATTCATATTGAACTGACTCGAGCTGAATAACAACACTACTATCTGCAGTAGAGCTGCTTATCGCTAAATTGAACTTGTTTCACAATGAACGAGCTTTACACAGGTTATTGAACTGAACTTAACCATCACTGAACTGAATGGCGCTGAATAATACTATTGTCTATACTATTGGCACTAATACTCTTGACACTATTGTCTTGCTACAGCTGCTTTATAGCAGATCTACCTCATTTTTGAAGTTTGCATCGATTCGGTTACTTTCCTGTTTAATAATATGAAGCTGCTTTGAAACAATCTGTATTGTATAAAGCACTATAAAATAAATGTGAAATATATGGAGTCACCTATAAGTAAGCCATTTGTATTAGACACTGAGTTTGGACTGTAAAACAGAATTTCTGTCCAGCTCAACAAGCCTGAGCAAACCTGGTTTATACAGTACTTCCATACACTAATCAGTCAGATACACACACACACACACACACACACATTCTCTTGCTGATCTGGACTGGCCGTCTGTCATCCATCCAGAGTGGAAGCTTTAAATTGGGAGGTTATAAGAAAGCCAAGGATTCATTAAAAAGGAGAGAGAGAAACGAGATAGGGAACTGAGAGAGAGAGAAGGAGAAATGGGGGGAAACGAGTGTGGCTCAGACAGATGAGCTGTCTCCTGTTGGACTTCCTTCCATCTCCCCCCATCTGCTAACCCCAGTTTTAATTAAATCTACTAAGATAAGGACTATCTCTCCCTCTCTTTTCTCTCTTTATCACTTCCTCCGTTTCTATCCACTTCTTTGTGTGTGAGCGTATGACAGCGAGTAAGCGGGTAATGCCATTCTGTGCCAGTGTCCACTCATCTCTCATGTGGTGTTGCCAGCTGCTAATGAGAGCCAAGCAGAGAGAGAGACAGGCAGGGCTCAAGCAGTCATTTGCCAACCCGCATGTGCTGTTAATGAGGGGGATTGTGGGAAGCTCTGCACACAACCGCACACACTCATGTGTGCCCACACAATCAGATTCACTGCACCGTGCCAAAGTTTGCACACACTTTCGTACACATACAGAAGAACCGTGGTTGCATGCAGACAAACAGATGGATAAACAACAAAATATCCACATTTCAACATTTTGAAAAAAGTTCTCTGGCTTTTGGACTTGTTCTATGTGTTGATGGAGTGCCGTGTTGTTGTTGTTCATGACTGAGCCTGTATAGAGATACAAGCACAGCAGAATATTCCTCCACTGATCAGATCAAGGACTGTGGAGGACTATTTTGTTCTGCATGGTGGCTCCAGAGAATTAATGGTGTTCTGCTTGGCTTTATGTGAAACATAAGGGTGTTCTTTAATCATAGTTAAGCATCTGTAGTCAAGAGTTTCATCATTTTTTAAGCATTATTCCTACAATATTTATGTAGGAATCATCTATAAATTCAGCCTTGGTGAGCATAAGAGACTTCTTTCAAAAATAAAAATTGTATAGACTCCAAACTTCTGAAAGGTAGTATACAGTTGCAGATGATTACTACATAAATATTGTAATAAAACTGTATACTCACACTTAAAAGTTTGGAGTCTGTAAGTGTCTTATGCTCACCAAGACTGCATTTATTATAAAAAAACAACAATAAAAAAACGGAAATATTATTA
>NW_015633562.1:1426489-1455375 GCF_001515625.1 Sinocyclocheilus rhinocerous
TAGGAATAGTTACACATTCCCATCTGTTATAAAAGAGAAAAAAAGACCTAAACAGTCAAAAAATAGTCATTTTATTGGGTCCTCAGATCCAAAGGCCAGTGTCTTCAGAAAATTTTTCTATAAAAAAAAAATCATCAGTCGAGCCCAATTAGATATGAATATTAAAATATAAGATCAAATGTTTCATCAAGCTATTTTTTTTTCCTTACGTAGATACATATGTAAGGCAGAAGGCCACGTGTCAGAAACAATACTGTATGGGGGTTCAGAGTTTTCCATTTTTATATTTTGCTTAAAACAAACATAATCAAAATGCTCTCATCATGAGCAGAAAACAAATTTAACTAGTAATTTCAAAATTTATGTTGTCTTTCTTTGCCGTCTTCAAATAATTTCCCCAATTTTAACAATTATATGTTTATTTTAAAATGCTCTTAACATACTGATTAATAATGCTAAATGTAGATGAAAAAAAAGTATTGTCACAAACCTGGTTTGAACGGTCAGAGTCATATACGTATGTATGATAGGTAAAAATAACTATGTTTGCAGCATTGTGGTTTTCTGTCTGAAAGGTAGTATACAGTTGCAGATGATTACTACATAAATATTGTAATAAAACTGTATACTCACACTTAAAAGTTTGGAGTCTGTAAGTGTCTTATGCTCACCAAGACTGCATTTATTTAATAAAAAAACAACAATAAAAACGGAAATATTATTACAAATTAAACTAATTGTTTAATATTTGAACATATTTTGTTCAATATTATTATATTAATATATTTCCTTTGACGGCAAAGCTGAATTTTCGGCAGCCATTACTTCAGTCTTCAGTGTCACATGATCTCTCAGAAATCGTTTTAATTTGTTGGTTTGGTGGCCAAGTAACAATTCTTGTATGATCAGTTTTCAAAACAGTTGTGCTGCTTATTTTTGCTGAAATTGTGGTATATATATTTTTTTTAGGATTCTTTAATGAATATGATGTAAAGATTGTAATATGATGAACAGCAATGTTAGTTTGGGGGAGTGTTTTTCTGAAGCTGTTTGAAAACAAAAATTTTTAACACAATAACTAGTGCTGTAGAAATGACACACTTCACCATTAAGATCCAAAGGAAGCACACACAAACACAGTCCAGATCGCTGTCTTTAAACATCTCTGTGTAATATAAAGGATTTAAGCGAAGCTTATTCGGTCCTTGGTTGTTAGTAAAGGGGCCCTAATGGACTCATTAAAATGTACACTCACTCATTCATTGCACACAGCTTTCTCCCAGTAAAGCTCATCAGCACTAGCGTTAAGTGTTGCCTCTCATCTGGAACATTGGTTTTATCACTTCATCTGTGGGATAAGAGTGAGAGACCTTGCTTTTAACACTAAATCCATGTGTGTGTGTCATTCTGGATGTGTTTATGTATCTCTGTCCCATGCACTCATCTCCACATTTAAATTTTAATTGATCTGTGCAGTCTTCCTCTGTCTGAGCTGTTATGTGGCTTGGCAGCTTGCAGGTTTGATAGGTAATTATTACTCTCTTCAACTCTGATGGATATTTGAGCTGTCAGAGTGGAATGAGTTACCTGTCACCCAGCACCAAGATCAAACACATGTTTTCATATTTTTCTAGACAGAAACCCTCGGGCATTAAAACAGTCCATTACAAATGATCACACTAGTGGAGATTCACACAAGAACAGCGGCTCATTTGAATAATGTGGTGCATATTAGGCCATCATAATGCATATTCACAAGATCTGTTTTTAGTCAGATTTTGACAGGAAGGGATTAAGATCTGCTTATGAATGCAGTTCACTGATTTAGACAGCATTTGTGTGACTTTATGTGAACATGTTGCTGTTAAGAAATTGCAACTCCAAAGTCACTTGGGAAATAATGAAGACGTTTGTTTTTGTTTTGTTTGTTTTTTAATCCCAGAGGAGGTGATTGTCGTTGTCTGTGAAGTACTTAACATTTCTGTTTATGATAGCTTTTGCTACTGTTTAGATCTGTTAATGAAGCATGAATGAGTGTTTCAAACATGTTTGGCTCCTAAAATCAATCATTATGCATGTCTGATTCTGAGAGACTGAAAGTAGGCTAAAGTTGTGCTTAAGCCGACATATAAACTGTGAAAAGCAATACTTGACCCAATCACCTCCGCAGTTGCCATTAATAACCTCTTGGCAGGCACTTTGTTTGAAGGTCAGCTTCATGCTGACTGAAAAGTGCATTTAGGGTCATATACCACTGCATGCTCCATGAAATCAACATAATGAAGTCTGTGCCCTCAACATGCAGTATCATTATTACCTTGTAGTAATGAATGTAGTTTTAAGGGTTTTAAGCGAGAATGTAGTTATTTAGACTTCAAATATTTGACTCTTCTTTGCCGCTGAATTTGCCACTGGTTCTGTTGTCTGTATTTATATATATATATATATATATATATATATATACAGTATACCCAATTAGATATGAATATTAAAATATAAGATCAAATGTTTCATCAAGCTATTTTTTTTTCCTTACGTAGATACATATGTAAGGCAGAAGGCCACGTGTCAGAAACAATACTGTATGGGGGTTCAGAGTTTTCCATTTTTATATTTTGCTTAAAACAAACATAATCAAAATGCTCTCATCATGAGCAGAAAACAAATTTAACTAGTAATTTCAAAATTTATGTTGTCTTTCTTTGCCGTCTTCAAATAATTTCCCCAATTTTAACAATTATATGTTTATTTTAAAATGCTCTTAACATACTGATTAATAATGCTAAATGTAGATGAAAAAAAAGTATTGTCACAAACCTGGTTTGAACGGTCAGAGTCATATACGTATGTATGATAGGTAAAAATAACTATGTTTGCAGCATTGTGGTTTTCTGCAGTGTTTTAGCAAAAGTATCGATCTATTTTTTGTTTCTGCTTCTGTTTTTAGTGTCTTTAGTGCACTTTAGTGTCTTTATAGAAAAAAGTTTGTTTGGATCTAGATTTAAAAAAATATTAGAGGATATAACACTGAAGGATCATTACAATAAACAACGCTGAGCACTCATGGTGTGAACTGCTCCGGTGAACTGCTCCGTCGTAATGCCATTGCCATTATGTCTCACGGTCCGAATGGAACCAAGCCAAGGCCCGGACCGCGGTCCGCCATTTGAATATGCCTTGTATAGTTTATTAAAACTCTCATCAAATAACATCTTGCAGTTACAAGATATAATGGAGTCTGAAAGTCTTAGTAAAAAATGCAATTGTGTTTTATTCTCTTCTATTTTATTTCAAATTCCGAAGAATATCAGTGTAAAATTGTACATGTATGGCAATGATTTAGTATTTGCTATAAAATACTAAGATTTTCAATGTGGACCCTGCTATATAAGAATGGATGAATGAAATAGCCAGTCTCTTTACTAACCTATTCCTATAAGACCCAACATTTTTTAATAATGTAGCTTTTTGCAGTGAGAAATTTCAAACCTTCACTTCTTGCGTTCTTTGTTCACTTCTCTGAGCTCTTTTTTCCCTTCAAAGTGAGTAACTGACAACAACAGGGCCTGATGCACAGAGGCCTTGAGTCTTTGGCCTATTATCATGATAGAGCTTCAAAGAGTCTCTGAGCTCTAAGGCAGCTGAGACCCAGAGCTCTGGTGTCATGTTTGGCCTGCTCAAATTCCCCTCACTCCCATTGAAAATCAATGATTCTTTGGTTGATTGTTCCAGCCTGGTCTTTGGGAAAAGCTTAGTGTGCCTGCCAGAGTCGTGTGTGTGTGTAAAAATATTAGCACTAGTGTGGGCATGTACAGGTGTGTGTTGGACTGCGCGCTCTCTTTGTGCCAGTGTAAATTAGGCTCAGGCAGATTTTCTCGAGCAGTTTTCAGTGCCTGAGTCAAGCCTGAGCCCTGGGCATCGCCAGAACAGGTTGGGTTTCAAAAGGCTTATGGGGGAATTAGTCAAATCCATGGAGTTAAAATGTGGCCTAATTCTGACTGACCTCTCTCTGGCTCCACTTTGACTTTCTGCAGTGATCAGCAACGCTGTAACAAGCTTTTCCGTCTGTGTGGCAGGGGATTACTGAAGTAAAACCCTCTCCCTCCTCAGCCATCTGCAGGGAGAGGGAGGGAAAGGGCTGGGAAGGGAGAAATAAAGGAGAAGAAAGCAAGAGGGAGGGTGGAGAGAAGGGCTCTGAGGAAAACCAGGGAGAGAAAGGAGGCATTTGCCTGAAGGGCTATTGTCTTGTCTGTGTGCGTTGCTTAGGATTCTTTTTTCGACAGTGTTCCCTTTGTTGAGATCTGGGCTGTTTTGTCCTGTCTGCAGTTTGAAGTCTTTCCAGCTTAATGTCTTTGAACAGCCAAGGTCACACTAATCTAGCCCAGGATACTGCATTCTACCGAGCTTTGACAGACGTTTGGGATGTTTTCGTGACACTTCTGGATGTATCGTCTGCTGGATATAGATCGCTTGGAGTTGAATCAAGAGCTTGTGTTTGGATAAGCATCTTCTCATTATTCTTAAGAAGCATTGCAGAACTGAGACGTGTTTTAAACATACAGAGTGCTTTTAATTGAGCTGCACTATGTATTTTGAAGGCGTTTCAAAATTTATAGTGCAGTCATACTATTTACACATCATGTGGCCTTGTGACTGATGTAAATTTGTTGATTGCTATCTTTAATATGTTTGATGTCTTATTTTTTTCTTATTTTTTTTTTTTTACTTTAACTTTGGCCATTACAATTCTGCATTTAAGCTGGATTGGAGGGTACAAGTTCTTTTGATTGACAGTGAATGAGAACTATAATAGTCCATAACAGTTAGAAATATTGAGTGTAAGATTGTTTTAGCATTCAGGTTTTTAAAAGATGTTAGTATAAAATGGTGTACAAAAGTCCACTACTACTCTCTCTATATATACATGTATGTATTTGTGTAATTCTTTTTTTTCATCCTGCATGAATTGCCAATGATCCAAAGAACATCTGACATTTAGCTCACATAATCCACACAGTCATAATCTTAAATATTTATTGTTTACTTTAGTCCATAACGTGCCTTTTGTTTCACATATTTCCAGGTTTAAATTACTTTTTTAATCAGATTTTAATCCCACAGACATTTTGAAGACTGCCAACAGTAACCAATCAGTAATCTTACATTTACATTTATGCATTTGGCAGACACCTTTATCCAAAGCTACTTACATTGCTTTCATCGATTCATGTATCCCTGGGAATCGAACTTTGACCCTGGTGTGTTTGTGATTGTGCGTATAAAGAAGGGAGCTGTAAGGACCCACTTTGGGTTGGTTATTCTTACAACCCAGTATGTGACTGAGTGTTTACGTTCTCAATATTGAATACTTTAGATTCTTTGCACCTGTAGCTTACCATGTGTGTGCCTGTGTGTTTGTGTTGAAAAGCACAATGAAGACATGTTGAAGGACACTGGGCCTCAGTCTATCACCATGCATGCCATCTCTGTGTGTGTGTGTGTGTGTGTGTCTTCTCCCTTCACTCCACTGCATTATCATAAAGAGTGATTTGGAAATGATAGATGCAAATGGCTCTCTTCTCTTCTATCATTAACAGCCTTCTCTTCTCTCTCTTTCTCTCTCTCTCTTTCTCTCTCTCAACGGCCACAGGCAGTGATTAAAGTTGTCATCTACAGCTACTCATTAAAAGAGAACAGCTATAGAGGATGGAGAGAGAGGAGGCCAGAGGGAGAGAAGATGATGCTGAAGAGAGAGCAAAGCTCTGATTTTGCTGAAAAAAAATCTATAGAGAGTGAAGGGGGGAAACTAGTCCTGCTAGGACAGTGTGGGTTTGTTTTACACCACAGTATGGCATATATACACATATTCAGTTTTACCCACTATATATATATATATATATATAAATTTGAAATTTTAGGTGATTAGAGTAATCAGATGCCTTTTGGAGGGCATTTACACATGGTCTCTTTGTGATTAAATAGCATGAAGTGACCAAGTGTTAATTTCCTCAGTGACAAGGAAATTTCTGTTTAATGGATACACAGTGAATCTCTCAAGGACATATTTCTTTCTTCATATCTCCTTTAGGACTCATCAGCTGGTTTCTTTGGAGCAGTGATCCCTGATCTCTGAGCTGCATCTCTTGTGTCATACATTAGGAGCAATTAGCCACCAGATGAAAGCACTTTAATTACTAGCCGCAGGCAAACATGCACAAATATTTGATGGGAAATTACTGGTGATTTAAAAGCTCTTTTCTCTCTCGCTCACTTTCTGTCTCTCTCTGTCTGTTGGCAGCTGAGCTGAACTCACTGTGATAGAAGAGCTCACAGCTGTGAGAGTCTGAGTTCAGAGATCAGGGTTTCTCTCGCTCGTCTGCTTTAACTCTAAATGATGAGAGGTGCTAGCGACTGAAACAACTTGTTGCGGTTCAATTCATGGCACAAAGCCCAAATGTGAAATCATCTCTGACTATGAACCCCTGGGTACAGTTACCTAAACTGAATTTTTAAAAGACTGATGTAATAAATTCAATAGTCTTTCTAATTAAGTCCGGCTCTCTTTATATTTCATCATCTCTACTAAACTGAGCTTTCAAGAACTTCAGAGACTAGTCAGCATCACTTAGCAACTATCAAGTTTTTTTTTTTTTCTCAGCGGATAAGAACAACTAACAACTTTTTCATTCAGTGGGTGGAAATTGAAAAGTTGAGATGTCTGAAGTCCAGAACTCCATATGGCAACACATATGTGGAATATGCCACTCATTAAGCAACTAAACTAATATATTAGGAACAAAATTTGTCGTCTTCAGTTTTTGAGACAGGTGTGGTTTTGCAAGAGATGGCTCATGTATTTTGATGCTGTGAGTAAAACAATGACATGCACTCTTTGTCAAGATTAGAGTGCAGATCATTGTTTTACTCAAGAAAAAAAGAAGTCTTAAAAAGTATATTAATATAAAAATTAATGTTTATATTTTATATCAATATTATTAAATAAAAATATTATATTTTTACATTTATAATATTGTATTCCTTTGTATAAAAAAAACATATATATATTTCATGACGAGTATGAAATATGTGAGGATGGCCATTGACAGAAAGACCTGCCATTGACAGATCTGGCAAAAAAGCAAGTTTTGGATTTTTACGTTCATATGTACAGTATGTAGACCTAAGACGTAAGACACTAAATGCCACACTCACTGTGTTTATGGCTCTTGTGAGATTCATTCCAATGTAAATCTCAATCCTGTGTTTATTGCCGATTAAAGAAACCTTTATTTTATAGCAAGTGTTGCAGTAATTGGCTTTTTCTCCAAAGTATTTTGTATCACACATGCATATTTTGAAAAGGAGGCTGCTCTGGTATTTTCTTTTGGGGCCTAATGGTGCCATTAATTTCCCTCCATCTGTTCCAGAGACTTTTAAAGAAAATTTTCTTGGATTTTTTTTTCTTTTTGCTTGTGCGGCTCTCTAAACAGGCTCTAATGAAGGAGATAGTCCATATCCTTGCTCATCTCAGGGGCTCGATGTGGGAAGTTAGTTTGGAGGCGCAGAAGACTGCCGATCTGGGCCTGTCTGCGATTCCCTGCTGTGAATGTATGTGCGTGTGTGTGTGTGTGTGTGTGTGTGTGTGTGTGTGTGTTTGAAGGTCAGTCCACACACACATCTGTCCACAGACACCACATTTAGAGGGATTAGCCCTGTTTATTAATGGCAGTGTAATTGGTGCCCGGATCGGGGTGTGTGTCGTGCCCAGAGAGCAGTGGCATCATTACTCTCTCCCGGCTCCCATCTCTCTGTCTTGCTGTTCCTGCCTACCTCATTACTCCAAAAGAACGATGGATAGCTTGGGGGCACACTCATCTCCCTAGGAGGGAAGGAAAGGTTGATCAGGTCATTACAGCTCCGGCTCCCATCATGCCTTGCAGTCCGCCTCAGAGATAAATTAGCAGATTAGCATTAGCTTTTAGCTCCAGACAACAGAGTTTTAGCATAGCCACAGAGTTTGTGTTGATGTGATTGGACATATTAGCATGTTCAGAGCGACCGTGAGAACATGATTGGATGGGAGGATGAGTTGAGCCTCCTAATTAACACTTGTTTGGTGTTATCAGTCCCTGGCATTAGTGCAGGGTTTTAGCCTTGAGTTAGTAACACTCTCTCTTTTTGTTCTCATCGGCTTATACTCCCAAGACAATCCTAGTCTTATTAAATCAGCTTCTGCAATCTTTTTACTTTGGTCAATGCTGTGTATTTGATCCCTGCTTCAGTCCGAATAAAAGATGGCTGATCTCGGATCAGGCTCTGTACGCTTTTCATTGATCAAAATCCCTGCGCCTTATTTAAACAAACTGAATCAGAACCATTTGGCAAGTTAAAGAACATGATTAGTGAATACTGCCCTTAGGCCTTAGCTTGCTGGTGTGTGTTTAATGCCTTTAGTGCAGAATCTGAGACTGGCTTAGTGCAAAAACAGTGTAAATCCCTGTTTAAAAGCTCACCGCCGGAGGAGCCGAATCCAAAACTCACTCTGCTCGGTACGATAAGAGCTTTTCTTGCAGTTTGACTCACAAAAGGGTTTATTGCTCAAAAGAGCGCAATATAAAACCTCCGAAGCTTACAAATATTTAGTTCCAGGTTAATATACCTCTTGAGCATACAGTTTCTGTTTGTTTTTTTTAGCTTATGTTTTTTATTCCCTGAATTAAAAATATGTCATGTCATTGCAATTGACCATAAATAAAGCTTTTTATCTTCTAAAAGCCACTCAGAACACCTCATCATCAATGGCATAATTACACCAATTAACCAATCACAATCACTTTGTTCAGAAAATGTAATACATAAATTGGGTTTTGAGATTGTAACACAAATAGACAGGAAAAGTGTTTACCTGTAACCTCAAACCACCAAGCATTTTAGTCTTTTTTTGCGAAGTATATTCGCTACTGAGAATCCAGCTGTTAGTGATTAGAGCTCGACTTCATGTTTGGAGGTTCTGTCGACTGTTTGCATCTGATTAGCAATTACCCTCGTTCCCCACAGCAGAAAAAAAAAAACAAGCTGTGATGGGGTCGGACAGGGAAAGAGCATGTTCCTTGTGTGTTTCCATTAGGGCCGGGCTCTGCCAGGGCGTCCAAGGTTTCTCCGGTTCACCGCCAGCCGGTCATGAGTTTGCATGTAATTGGACCCAGTCAGGCCAGCTGGTTCTGTTTTGTTCCGCAAGGAAAATAAATGTTTTGTTTCTCTGTTATGGGGCTTTCTCATTAGGTACTTATAAAACAGGACTTTGAAGATTAAAAAGCAGTGCTCGCCGAGCCAGCCAGACAAAAAAGAGCCCTGCTGTGTTAACGAGACATCCTGAGTTCACCAAGCACATCTTTTTCAAATACATTTTGTCTCTCAATTACATTGCACAGCTTTACTGTGGCATAGGGGAGGATTAGTTCAAGAGTTCGTCATCTTTCATTGATTAAGCCAGCCCCTCGGGGGGGATATCATCTCACGTCACACTCCTGTTCGCGGTTAGGGCGGGAACCGCAGCTTGCACAAACTAGTTCCACTGTGTGCTGGTGCAATCTTTGTTGCTGTCATGGTTGTTTTAGGTCGGCTAGCCTTGTACAGCCAACTTGAAGTCGTGTAAGTTTGTACTTCGTGTTGTGGTTTCACTTCCCAATGCCAGCAAAAGGCCACTGAAGGCAATCGGTTCAGCAATCCCAGTGAGAAGCACTTATACCCCTGATGAAAACATAGCTTAAACAACCCTATGATGGTTCATGGTCAACAAGTCTGGCCGCGCTGTTTATATTGGTCTGTTTTTTTCTCAACCGAAAAAAAAAATGGTTCCACTGCAGAATTAACTGTGCAACACCGAGTGGTGGTGCTTCATTCCTGAATTAACTGATTCAATTATTTATTCATTAAGACTGAATGTTTCTGAATGAATCAGTGATTCTGAAAAATTGGATTTAACTGAGTGAATGGTTCAATGATGCATTTATAAAGACAGTCGTTTGTTTTGTGCCTGAATGAACCAAGGTTTTTGAACAGATCAGTTCTGTTGAGTGAATGAATCATTGACTCATTTATAAAGACAGTGGCTACATCTGGATATGCTTGCCTTCCTTCTATATTGTAGCCGAAAGTGGATGAAAAGAGTAATGTGTGCGAATTCATGGTATTCATAAAACAGTAATGAATAAAAGTAACTGGATGACACACAATGCTGTGTAGCATGTAGTTTTTTTCTAATGGTCACAGGTTGAGTGAATAATTAATTGAATCGTTGTTAGTAAAGCAATTCACTTCTTTGTTCCCAAATGAATCAATGTTTTTGTATGAATCAGTTAGTGTGAATGATTCATTAACTAGTTTATTAAAACAGTCACTTGCTTTGTTCCTGAATAAATCATTTTTGATTTAGTTTTGTTGATTAAAATTTTGTTGTTTTGAATCAACATTTTTGAATGAATGGATTCTAGTGAGTGATTCATTTGTTGACTCATTTATAAAGGCAGTCAATTGTTGCAACATACTGGCATACCAGACAGACTTACTGAAAATCCCCACCACAAATACATAAACCAGTAGTCTGTCTGGAACACGAAACAGTGAAACATCCCAGTGCTCATGGATTGTATATCAGCACTCTTGCTCAACCAATCAGATTTGAGGACAAGAACTAACTGTTATATATAAAATCGTTGATTATGTGGTTTATTATTTTTCTTTCTCAACTAAAATGCTCTTTTCAGACTTAAATGTAATGCAGTTGAGCAAAACTGACAAATTAATGAATATGATGATGATGATGAAATATTGGCTAAATTTAAAGTAAATATTCATCAAAATACAAAAACAAATATAATAAACAGCTGTTAAAATTCACAATGCGTATATAGGATAACATTTTTAAATGAATAGCCTGAATATTTTTTTATGTATTTCTTTAAAGGACAAACAATGCAATATATATCATAAGATGTGTACAATCACTCACTCACACCCATAGTAGCTGCCCTGCTAGAGAGAGGCGAAGTATGTAGCCAGGGGAGATACCAGTGGAGAATGTGTCTGTGGCACATCCCTCTTTGTCTTCTGTGTGTGTGTGTTTGAGAGAAAGAGGCAGAAACCACACACCAGAAGTAATAGTGTGTGTGACCACAGGCCAGAATCTAATAGCGAGGCTGCTATCATGCTGAGCAGCAGGTGTTATTGGCCTCGCTCTCCGACTGCCGTGCCCTCTTGCACCCCGGATGACTCTCTTGACCGAAGGGGGTTTAGAGGAGCCAAACACTGGGTCAGCCAGCATAGCAGGCACGGGTGAGAGGTCAAACATATGCCTGAAGAGAAAAAGAGGGGGGGAGCAAGAGAGATCTGTTTGAACAGAAACAGCTTGAGACGCCCCCATCTTCTTTTTGCTTTGGATTTGCGTTCTTGTTCCGTTCCAAATAATAGATCTCTCTCTCTAAGCCAGCAGCTTGACGACAGGCGCTGTTGCTTTGATTTAGGGCTTGTTTTTCTGCAGCAAAACTTTGCACCTCTCAGGGAAGATGTTTGATGAATGTGGTTCGATTTATTTGTTCTTTTTATTTGATGTGAAAGAGTAAAAGAGAAAACGCCCGCCTTTTCTCTCGGATCGTGCTTTAAACCTTACAGATTCGAGCCTTGTTGCCATGGATATATGATGGAATAAAAGGAAAAATGGCATTAATGAATAGACCATACTGTGAGTGTATGATCATGTGTGCATAAGATGTTTGTCAAAGAATGTACTGCTTATTTCAGTCAAGGATAGTTGAGAATTAGCATCTCACCTCGTTCTTTTGTTTTCCCTCAAGGGCAATGAGTCGGATGAATGTATAAAGATATTTATCTGCAGGTCTTGGAGTAAAAAGCTCTTTTACCATAATTTTGGCATGTCTTGTCACTATAAATATCAATTTTGTGCACCTTAGGAAGCTCATGACTCGTGATTTGCACTTTCCACATTGTCTGACGTGTCTTACATCATCTAGACTGTTGTTGTTCTAAACCGTGGCTTTGATGCTCTTTAATTTGTCTTTCTCAGAGCGAAAAGGTCTTCGGAGAGATACAGAGACAGGCGGGGAGACGCTGCATCTTTATTAGCTGTCCTATAATTGGTTTTGTAACAAACAACTTCCCATTTTAATCGAGCCGCATGGCAGACAGGCTTAGTGCCAGCATCTTTGCGTCTGTCAAAACGTCAACAGCGTCTCGGAATAGAAAGCGGCGTGCGGGACGGCCTGTGTATGCTGTGTACAAACACGGGGAGAAACAGCTCTGTCAGGCAGATGATGCCTTTAAACAGAGGAGACACCTGCCTCTGTGCCTGCTCGCGTGTTGACGCTGAAGTGTTAGAAGTAAATAGACTTTAACATTAAGATCACTGAGCACGATGTTTGCTTACAAATACAACAGATGCACTCTGGCATGACACATTCAAAAGACTACATTTTTCTTCAGAATAAATATTGAGTTTCAAACAGAAGACACAGAGGCCGTTGGTAAGCTTGCATATATGGGGATTTTTATGGTTACGCTTTATTTTAAAGTGACGTTGTTATTGTTTAAATAGAGTAATATTAATTAACTACTTATATGTAATGTAGAGTTAAAAGATAAAAAGACTAAAAGGTATACATCTATAAACATCTATATAATATATACAGTGTGTGTGTGTGTAACGTATTTATAATTTATTTTAAGGTGTATGGTTATAAAAAAAAATTATATTAGTTTAATATAGAAATAAATATATTTCTACAGCAGTATTGTTACTGTGATATATATATATAAAAAATTACTCATTCTAAGATTTTTGTTGTACACTCACCCATAACACACAGTCAGGAAGTGAAGCAGTCACACTAAGTCTTGTATGTGTGTGTTCTCCAGTCTAATACACTCAACTCAGTTGAAAAGCTCAGAGGTGTCAAAGGGCTGACCTCCCTCAACGGTTTGACTGAGTGACATTTCCCATGATGGAAACAAAGGCTATTACAGGGTACATGCGCGAGGGCTGGGGGAATGTGTGCGTGTGTGTCCTGCATCCTGCTGTGTTACTCTGACTATGGCTGACAGGTTGACAGCCTGTGACATTTGATGGCTCCGTCTCCTGATATTTTCTGAGGCTCAGGTTGTATGTTGTGTCCCTCACTGGAGGGCCTTAGACATGCTGATCACCTGAGGGAACCCCTTTAAATTTACCCATTTATCAAAGTAACAAAGTTAGTTTTAGTTAACTGTAATAACCCTTGTTTAAGTTGAAGTACTAAAATAACTAAGACTAAATGAACAAACCATTGGTTGACATGATTTCATTTTAGTAGGCTGTCTTTTTTGCTTTGAAAATGTAAATTTCTACTTAGAATGAACACTAGATATTTTGGTATGGAGTAAATGATGTCGTTTGATTTTAGCAGAATATGTCAGAGTACAGCAGCCTCCAGTCTTGACAGAGGTCGGCAGAAAGCGTTCTGGTCTCAGCAAGCTTCCAAAGTGTTCGTGAAGCAGCCTGGCACCTTGCCTCAAAACGCAGTCAGTGTATTCTCCAGAGAACAATTCTCTCTGATCCAGGAATGCGCCAATGCCGAGCAATCTCTCCCCAACATCCCTGCAACACTTAATTAACTGTTAGCAGAATTTGCACATGGCGGAGAGGAAGATGTCACAGATCATCAAGTCTCTAGGTGCAGTTACAGCAATTAAGGGTCTTATTGCACCTTCTCTCGCTTTCTCACTCACTTTATCTCTCTGCACTCATTTGGTTCACTTCCAGCTCGTTTTAAGAGCCCAGCATGCTAATCAAATCATTTCTGCAAAGCAATTTCACATTGTTATTTAAAGTCTTAATAATATACAACTCTACACCTTGACACACGCGCCAACTCATATTCACACCTTACAAACCACTTCCTCAAATCACAGGATACACAGCTGTTTTGTTCTTTCACATGTTGTCAGCAAACATTCGTATATTAGAGAAAAAGAGTCTGGCTTGCTCTTTTTCTCTCTCTGTTCCTGTGCTGGTCTCTCTTTCCTTGTATAGAAATATAATCCCAAATAGGACTGGCTGATATAAAAAAAAAATCTATATATTGAATATGAATAAATTATATTCAATTGATATCACAGGTGAATATTTGCCCAGCCATAGTACCAACACATGCAGAAATAATAGATAAAGCACCATTTTGCTTTTGATTCTGGCATTGGCTTCAGCTAGAGTCACCTTGCTTTCTCTGTGATCTAAATGAAAATGCATTTTCTCAGAAGTCATGGCATTTAGTTTAGATTGTTTCATTAATTTCCTCTTTCTCCTGCCCCCCAGCTCTTTTTTTTCCTCTGTTGGTGGAGCTCACCAGTGGGGTGCTTAATGCACTTGGCCCTGGAGTGAGCTGAAGTGAAGTGTGCATGATGGTCCTCGAGTGTTGCCTGTTGAATACACACTCGCTTGACTACAGGAACACACGGCTCTCTCACTTGCTCTCCCTCTCTCTCATAGGCAGGATGCTGTATTTAACTTCCCTTGTCCAAGTTCTTTAACATCTAGAACAGATGCAGTTTTGAAATACCACACTGTGCATAAATTTAGTAGAAAAATTACCAGTTTTCCTTATGTCATGCTTATTGTGACTGCTGAGGTTTTGGAAGCGCTTTATTTGAAGCCTGTACTCTAGTTCCTTAACCAGGAATCAGTGTTATTTTAGTATCATTGAGATGCAATTATAGTTTTTGTTCATATTTAGAATTTTGAGTTTCTATTGCGTTAGTTATCTTGTTTTTTCTTTGTTTCTTGTTTTTGTCTTTTTTTAATGTGTGTATAGTTTTTTATTCATTTTTATTTCAGTTTATTTATTTTAGTACTCTAATTTAATCTAAATGAAAATGAGAAATGTTGTCTTGTAACTAGGTGAGATAAAACAAGTTTTTTATATTTGTATTTCAGTTAACTTTTATTTTATTTCAAGTAACAGGTTTTTTTATGGTTTTAATTTTAGTTAGCTATAATAAATCTGATATCATTCTGTATTATAGTATAACACATAAGTATTATAATGTATTATTTAAATTCATATTTTGAATTGAACTTAAATCAATATTTAATTTCCATTTTATTAACTCTTTCCCCACCATTGACAGAATTCTCTGTCATTTATGAGACAATTCTTCTGTGCCATTGACAGAATTTTCCGGCTTTCCTTGTTTTCACTGTTATATGGAAGGAGGCGCTATTACACATGTTCTGAAAGAGTACTGAATACCTGGATCAAAACACAGCATAAGCACAAGCAGTCGCATATGTAAACAGATGCATATGTAAAATAACACAATAATAAAGCATTTAACCCCATATAAATCAAAACTGCTTAATGTTACCAAATGAAATGTCGACTCAGGAAGTGGTATAGGACTGTGCAAGCTTTGGGGGTGCTGGTAGAAGCTATGTACTCCATCTATGGTTTGATCATTGTTCTGAAACCGATCCAGACATAGTCTTTGACAAAAACATGATTATAATATAATGCAATATAATATAATATAATAATATTCACAAATATTTATTTAAATATATAATACATCAGAATATAATGTTACAGTGTAATTAAATGCCTTATGAATACATTTTATGCATGTATGTGTATACATTGAAGAATAATTATATACTGCAAGAATTGTTTAGTAACCACCCAAACTAGGATGGGCCGAGTCAGGTTATAAACTCCCTGTGTGTTTTACTGTCTCTCTACTTCACTCGTACTGGCCTGAAGCCTGATGCTTAGCACTGACAAGGCTGCTGGTTGACCTCTGACCCCTGCCCTGTGCTCGTCTCTCTGGTGTGTTCTTCTTTGTCAGGTGTTAAATGAGAACTCTACATCTGTTGGCCCTGACAGTGCGACCTGGCATCGATCCTCCCGACAGCCAGAGGAGCAGTAAAGGGGGAAAGAGGTGGGGGTGGAAAGACAGATAGGAGCAGGAGTAGATATTGCAGAATAAAACGGATGAGTAAAGAAGCTGGATTTTTTCATTTTCTGAAGACAATGGGCCTCATTTACGAAACAAAAGTACGACAGAAAATCGGGCGTACGTCCATTTCAACGCAAAACTTGGAATTTATCAATATGGACGTGAGCTGTGGCTACGATCAAATCTCACATCTGGTCTCAGCTCGTGTACACAAGTTTTTGAGTTACCTGTGGCTAGGGCATAACTAAGGTATTCAAAAGATGTCTCTATAGCCCTATTCGGACGGGACTAGTTTTACAGGGGTTGTTAGAGAAATTTGTGTTTCACAGACGTACTTGGTGATTTTAATCCCGTCCCGTGTTTTTCTCACACAACCTCTGTAATAATTCCAGAGCAAATTACCTACTGTTATTCAGCAAACTCAGTGATCCTCTGAGAAAACTAATCCCGTCCAAATGCGAATGTCTGTGATTGCCGGTGATATTTTTTTTCACAATGCATTTCCTTCTGTGTTTTGACCAACGTGAATTACCGTAGATGCTCTTACTGTGCGCATGTTTGATATATTTGCCTCCCGGCAAAGAAAAAAAAAATAACAATAATAAAATTAAGAGCCAGATCACTTAAACTGTTAAGACTGGCTATTGTAATATCAGCGTCAGGTAAGATTACTCACGTTCATTTCTGCACTCAATTACATAATGGTTTAATTACATATGTACCTTTATGAAAATTAAACATGGGTTTACTACAAATAAATAAAAAAAATAAAATAGTTAAACTAAAGTAACCACACATTAACATGGTTTTGCTAAGCCCTATTCGGACGGGACTAGTTTTACAGGGGTTGTTAGAGAAATTTGTGTTTCACAGACGTACTTGGTGATTTTAATCCCGTCCCGTGTTTTTCTCACACAACCTCTGTAATAATTCCAGAGCAAATTACCTACTGTTATTCAGCAAACTCAGTGATCCTCTGAGAAAACTAATCCCGTCCAAATGCGAATGTCTGTGATTGCCGGTGATATTTTTTTTCACAATGCATTTCCTTCTGTGTTTTGACCAACGTGAATTACCGTAGATGCTCTTACTGTGCGCATGTTTGATATATTTGCCTCCCGGCAAAGAAAAAAAAAATAACAATAATAAAATTAAGAGCCAGATCACTTAAACTGTTAAGACTGGCTATTGTAATATCAGCGTCAGGTAAGATTACTCACGTTCATTTCTGCACTCAATTACATAATGGTTTAATTACATATGTACCTTTATGAAAATTAAACATGGGTTTACTACAAATAAATAAAAAAAATAAAATAGTTAAACTAAAGTAACCACACATTAGCATGGTTTTGCTATATTAGCCATTTAGCTTCATCTAGGGCTGTCGCGATAACCGCAATATCGCAATACCGCGCTATTGACGAGCAAACCGCAGCAACCGCGATTTTTGCGTGTTTTATTTTTTCGTAAGGTTATGCCCTTCTCGTTTTACACTTCATGCTTGTGGACTGAATATTAAACAAGTTAGTAATGATAACATAATGTGTACCATGCTGATTTGTACAGAGGCTCCGTAGATTTGCACTTAACAAGCCTAAACAGACAGTGAATGAGAGAGAGATCGACTGAGCGCGTGCGATTACTTGCGTCTGTCCTCCAGGCCGAGTCATATATATTTGTGAAAATAGGTTGTCATGTCCAAGGAAAGCGAAATCTCTGTCTTAGCATCGACGCATAGCTGGTCAGCTGAGCCTTCTAAAGTGGCGCTCAAAGTTAAAATGATTTCAACAGCGTGTTTCATTACGTCTCTTTGAATGAATGAATCAGCGTTTTTGAACGTGTAGTTGAATGACAGTCCCTTTCCACCACCTTGTGGCGCAACACTGTAACTGCACTGACTGACAGCCCCGTCTAGAACGCGCACAGGTGGAAATATCAATAGAAAGTCTCTTGTCCAGTCAGATTAGAAAATCAGATTACAACTAGGCTAACTGTTATACATATAGGCTAACGATAGCCTAACGATCTTATTGTCAGGTTTATGTTCTGTTATGTTGACCGTTATTTTGTCATTCTCTTCTGTTCACTTCCTGTTTCAACGCTATTTGGTTTCGGTTTCATTGTCATCTGAATATGACCTCGTTAGTTATATCGTAACACATACACACACAAATTATATATATATATATGTGTGTGTGTGTGTGTTTATGGCGGTAATACCGCATACCGTGCTATTGAGCCACTCAAAATTACCGCAAGGGAAATTCCCTCACCGCGACAGCCCTAGCTTCATCATGGTATTTGTAGTAAAACTGATTATACTAATGGTAATCAATCCGAATGACTATAAGCAATGCACGCATACAGAGCGCGTGATCTCTGAAACTCCCAGATGTACAAAACAGACCCTCCCACCTCTGTAATAAACACGGAGATGTTAGTCCCGTCCAAATTGGTACATGAAAATCGCAGACGTCAGGTGATAAGAATCGAAACTCAAATGTAGTTTAGAAAACTAGTCCCCTCCGAATAGGACTTATGATAGGCCAAGTCCCACAATTTACAAAAGTTTGAAATGTTAGGTTTTGCTTAAATAATAGTGATGCTTGCTTTAGCAAATGTATTCTCTTCTGTGCACCTGCTGTTTGAGTGTATTTATATGTGCCTACGTGTTTTGTACATGGTGACCCATCACAATGCCTCTCACTTCCTCTGAACGCCCTACAAGAGTGCCGTTAATTCACTCTTGAGGCCGGCAAGTGCTCTGTCATTTGCATAAACTCGGTGGCTGAGAAATCGGTAAGCGTTACACGTTCACATTCTGCCCACGGACCACCAACCAGACAAATATTAATGAGCAGTCTGAAGAGAATGACATCACACGTTTGATTGGCTACTTTTTTGTAGCATGCATAATCAAAACTTAGATGATTGTTATACTGTACCTCAACATTAACATTCGTTATAATATTAAGTTATAAATGCATGCTGTGGAACACCTTTTAACTAAATCAGGGTTATTATAGTTAACTAAAACTTTAAAAAATACCAAGGTGTTCACCAAGGTGGACAATTAAAAAAAAATCCCTGGTGGATAATTACTCAAAGTGTTGAATCAGTAAGTTAATAGACTGATGGATAGACGGATTGATTGTTTCAGATCAGTCATTGGTCTGGTACCACAGTCATCTTCACATTTCCCTGAGCACCTCAACCAGACGCTCTACAGAAATAATAAGTCCACAGAGAGGGGAGAGGAATGGAGAGAGGGAACACATTTCTTTCTCTTTCTCTCACCATGGGTGCAGTGATTGATGTGCTGTGTTAGTAGAGTATTTCCCCCATGTCTCTCTCCCTCCATCGCTCTTTTCCTCTCTTGCTCTCGTTTTCCCAGATGAAGGTCTCATCAGACGGCTCTTCTAAGGCATGTGGACAGGTTTCATTTTGCCTCCATTACAGAAGCCACAGGAGAATCATTCTGCTTCAAAGGCCTCTGATTGTGTAATCAGCCATTTGCTGGAATGCTTTGAGTAATCAGGGAGCAATTGTATGCTGGGAAGGATCAAGCATCTGTGTGTGTGTGCGAGTGCATCCCTCTGTCTGTCTGTTTGTCCATGACATGGCCAGCTTCACCAGGGGTCGCAAGGATGTCCATCAACCCTGAACAGCTGACCATCTTAAGCTTAAAATGTAACATTTGACCTCTCTCTCACACATGACCCCAAGAAGAACTACAAAACAGCTGACAGACTGGAAGACAGGCCTGCAGGTGTGATACTTTGTTAAAGAGAACCGTTTTAAAGGGGTCATATGATGCGATTTCAATTTTTCCTTTCTCTTTGGAGTGTTACAAGCTCTTAGTGCATAAAGAAGATCTGTAAAGTTGCAAACACTAAAGTCTCAAAACCAAAGAGATATTCTTTATAAAAGTTAAGAGTTAACCACGCCTACCTAAAACGGCTCATTCTAACACGCCCCCACATGTCTACATCACAATGTGGGAAGATTTGCATAACACCGCCCAAATGTGCACGCAAAGAAAGAAGGCATAACTTTTATTCTCGCTGTAGTATTGTTGACGCTGCAGCCTGCTGATATACAGCCATATCTCACGTCTACGAGTGTGATATTGCGTTTATACAACAGTTCGACGGCACGAGTGTGTAAATATATAAGAAAAATTAAGTGTCTTTAAAAACCCTTTTGTGCAGAACTACTTCCTTCCGCTACAGGTTCAAATCTCAGTTTGACAGTTTAACAGCTGAGCTCAAGATCCGTTACTAATTCGAAAACGTCACTTTAGAACTAGTAACGAAGGAACGGTGATTTGCTTCACTGAAAGCTTATTGTATCACTGTATTAAAAGCTCTCTGGATTATGTAGAGTATTATATGAGAGAGATTGACTGAGTGAGTGTGATTACCTGCATCTGATACAGCATTCATTCTTCAGCTCAATCTCATATTCACAATAAAACATTAGTTTGGAATGTCTGCTGAGGAAAGCGATAGTTGTCATACTTTCATCTGTTAAGGGTGATTTCTGATGACAGCGCTGCTCAGTGCATTTGTTAACTGCGTCTTACAAGCTGTTATTAATAGTATATCAATATAAAAGTCTCTACTGCTGACTCGTAAAACAGTCAGTCAACTTGTTGCCATCTAATGGCGGAACAATGTCACAAAAATCACCATCACGAATGGAACACACACTGTTTCCCAATACTAAATACTGCTATGAATATAAAATAGTATTTAATGAATAATAAAAAACAACAACAGCCATCATAAAAGTTGCTAGACAATTCAGTCAAAAGTACAAAGGCAGCGCTCTAATATACAGCATTAAATTTACATAAAATATAACGTGATGAGATTTTGCTCTCAGCCAAAACTATTTGCTCTGGAAAAAATAATAGATTAATGAGACCAAAGATTGTCCGTTAGAATTACCCAAAACGAATTCTATCTCATGTTTAACCACTATAGAGACATCAGAGCCAGCGGCTAATTCCAGAAGTTCTGGCCGAGGTGAGGCTGCTCTCGGCGGGTTCATGAGCGCTGAACGCCCGCTGACGCCCTGGAGCTCACATCTCTGGAAACGTCGAAGCAAATTTTCAAATAGACAAACCGCATATTTGAAGTCTAAACAAGTACATTCTTGCCTAAAAACTCTTAAAACTAAATTCCGTGACACAAAAACAGTATAATTTTAAAATTTTAGTGGATTTGGGCGTCTGCCATGACACTCACTGTGAGAAATACAGGAAGCGCAGTGATACAAACGGTGAAAGGGCGTTCCTGTAGCGATACCAGTATACAATTACAAATATATATATAAGTATGTATATATATATATGTATGTATGTATATATATATATATATATATATGTGTGTATATATATATACTCTACACTGCTCAAAACTCGCGTTTGAATCATCAGTGGCAAATTCTTATTTAATTCTTAAAAATATAAAAACGTAAGGCTGTGAGTCAGAACAGCCGGCATTGTAGTCTACTCTCCCAGGTTCAGGAAACAGTCGTGAAGTAGACATGTGGGGGGCATGTTTAAACGAGGCGTTTTAGGAGGGTGTGGACCAGTCTTAACTTTTATAAAGAATATCTCTTTGGGTTTGAGACTTTAGTCTTTGCAACTCTAGGGATCTTATCCATTCACGAACAGCTTGTAACACTCCAAAGAGAAAGGAAAACTTGAAATCGCATCATATGACCCCTTTAAAAACATGATAGAAATAAAAAGATTTGATTTATGGGAAATCAAAATACCAGTGCAGTCCAATGAATTTCGTTAGCCAATGAGATCAGCCACAATAAGACTGCAGGAATTTTAATTAGTAACATGTACATGTCAGTAATAGTTTGTAGGAGATGCACTGAGTCGCTCTTGTGTTGTAAATGATGTTATTTCCTAAAGCACTCAGACCTGCTGCACACGATTACTTTGTGTGCAATTGTAACCCAGCAAAGGTGGATCCTGGCATCCTGAGACACTTGTTCAGAATTTGTTCTATCCGTTTCAGAGGCAGTGATTGAGTAATTACTCTCTGTGGTGGGAGAGTTTGTTTTGAGTGTTTTGTGAGTGAAGACATATCGACACTATGAGGAGAAATCAATGTTTCGGGGCTGGGGGTGAGACAGACACGGAGAGAGCATGTTCAATTCATGTCTCCACTCGTGTGAGCTTCTGTATCCCAGTGTTTTTGTGTTTCACCAGCAGGCCTTGTGGATGAATTAGTAATGCTAAAAGAAACCGTGTTATCTTTTAAATGCAGTTCACGCCGCTCAGCCTGGTTAATATAGTTAGCTGCTCAATTTTTTATGGCTGTGCCAAGTGTAACCTTCGATTTAACAAGAGCTGTTAATCCTGGGGGCTCTAAATAGTCTTTTTGATGCGTTGGAACACAATGTTTGCCACGTAACTTCTGAAAAATGCATCGGAATGGGAGCAGGGGGAATCAACCACGGCCAACTGAACAAAGCAACACCATGGAAAAGTGAGGGAAAAAATGACTATGTTGTTTTGACACCACAGTTCCCACCGCTGGGCCCGTGAGGATACACAGTGGTGCTGCTGGGGAAGAACAGACAGTGGCTCTGTGTGTGCAAGAGAGAGAAAAGAGAATGTGTGTGTGTGTGTGTGTGCGTGTGCGTGCTGGAGAGTGATATGCAGCAGAAATGTGATTAAGTTGATCTATTAAAATGTAAAAGTTTAAAAGTGATTATTCAATTACTTTTGATTTCAATAGCAATGTTTCTTTAAAATTAAATAATGTGATTTTTAGGTTATTTTTACTGAATCAATAACAGAATGCAAGCAATAAAGTCTGATTCCCGAATGAATGACTCTTATGAGTTTTTTTTTTAGTGACTGGCTATAGTAACTTTTTTTTTCTGGCTATTAAGAGTGATTTTTGTATACTAATATACTATGTATATTTAACCGTTGTTTTATTTTTTATTTTTTTTACTTTTATTAGAAGGAAGAGGTTTGTTATTAAACAGTCTTTTGACTTAATTCAAAGTTTGATTAAGTGTAAATAGTTTTTAAGTTCAATTTTTGTTTTTGTAACCAAGCAAACCAGTGTAGTTCAATTCCCAAACAAATTACTTTTATGATTTGATTATTTTTGGCAAATCAAAAACTTTTCTTCAAAATCACTTGAGACCTCACAAAGTGTGAATGTCACTCCTGTTTTTTTAATATCCTCAGGGCCCATGTTTTGAGGTGCCATTTGGTTGTAACTCACAGTAGAGATCGCTCTCAGCACCTGGAAAAGTAGAGCTTTATTCTGGCACAGATTATATTTGCTTTATCAGCCACCATCTGGCTCCTGATGGCTGTATGTGCTGTTAGAAGGGTTTGCAGTAGCAGTCAGACATTAAGGTTATAATTGTCGGTGCATGTGTTCATGCTTTCTTATTTATTTTTTTTTATTTATTTTTTTTTATTGACGCAGTGGCTTCTTGAAGCTTCAAGATGCATATATATTCTGGGAAATCCAGCATACTATTTTGTTTGTGTATTAGTCTGGGTTTACAGTGTTCTTCTAGAGATTATCCTTCCCTCACTCCAGTTAGATCAGTGTGTGTTGTGAGACTTTAGGAAGTCAGTGTGTGTAGATAATGTGTTCATAGGTAAATCCTCTTACAGTGTTTTTCATTCTTGTTGTTATACAGAGGTCAGGCTAAGCCAGGCTGACAGGAGTCACGCAAAAGTCACACATTATCCCATTTGCCCACTACTGCCAGATTTAAACGCTGAATTACATTGCCCCACATACAAATTAATTTATTTACACAGTGTATATATATATATACAGTGGGTACGGAAAGTATTCAGACCCCCTTAAATTTTTCACTCTTTGTTATATTGCAGCCATTTGCTAAAATCAGGTTCATTTATTGGTTAAAATAAACGGTCTCATAAACGGTCTCATCTGACCACATGACCTTCTCCCATGCCTCCTCTGGATCATCCAGATGGTCTTTGGCAAACTTCAGACGGGCCTGGACATGTGCTGGCTTGAGCAGGGGGACCTTGCGCGCGCTGCAGGATTTTAATCCATGACGGTGTAGTGTGTTACTAATGGTAACCGTTGAGACTGTGGTCCCAGCTCTCTTCAGGTCATTGACCAGGTCCTCCCGTGTAGTTCTAGGCTGACATACAGTGTGATTTTCTGGATTTTTTTTTTTTGATTCTGTCTCTCACAGTTGAGGTGTACCTACGATGAAAATTACAGATCTCTCCATTCTTTGTAAGTGGGAAAACTTGAAAAATCGGCAGTGTATCAAATACTTATTTGCCCCACTGTATATACACTGTGTAAATAAATAAATATACTTATAAATGATTACTTATAAATAATATGTGTATTTATTTATTTGATTGATTGATTGATTATTAAATGTTTCCCAGAAATGTTTTTTTTTATGAATTATATTAATTGATCTGTCATGGAATTGCATCATAGTTTTGGAATTTCTATGTATTACTGCAAATTTAAAAACTATTTTTGAGTGTTTCTTCTTGTTGTAAAGAAAACTTTAACGAAAATGTAACCAACATTTTCTGGCACAGTTGCAGTACATAACTGTAGCTAAAAATATCATTTCTGTTTTTTGTGGCAGCACCAGTTAAAGTTTTGTCAGGGCATGTAATAATCTGAACTAATGGTCCGACTGAACCAGCAGAAAAAAATCTGTACTGTTGAGCAGTGTTACCTACACAAAGCCAGCTTTCACACACAGATCAACCTGACATGAAACTCACCTACTCACATGTTTGTACATACATATACATACCAATTATACACACTCATCGTGCACATATATTAACACTCTTCTCACATCATCATGCACACGCACACACTTTCTCACCCATTCAAAGCTGTGCAAATCTATATAAAAACAAATCAACACCCCTAGTCTCACTTTGCACCGTGTGCACGTTCTTCACACATGCATGTGTTGTGCAGTGGAATAGCTCCACTTTACTGTTAATGTGTGCTTCTCTCCTCTTGGGGCACAGGCCTCACAAAGTGCACATTAACTCGTCAAAGGCATATAAGTGTGCCGAGAATGAGAGGAGTTCCTCCGCCGACTCGACGCGGGTTCAGTGCAGGCCCTCTCAAAGGCATCTCTATTTCAGCCAGACAGGCAACCCTTATAACACAACACACACAGATATGCATTGCAACCACCTGGAAATCTACTCTACAAATCAGTTTGGCCAAGCCACACAGGAGATTGAGCGTAAACATACAAACACACTCTGAATGGGCTCCTTCAGAAGAGATTTAACATGATATAGTGGCTGTAATGCTTTTAAACACAACTTTATAAAACAGTTCCAGCTCTAAATCTGATTGGATGAGCCAAATTCAACACTATCGTTAATAGTGGTTGACCATTTAGTTTTTTTAAGATTTATGGAGAGTAGATTGAACAGTGTGCTAGTTTGTGTGTGTAAACACTACCATTCACAATTTTCACTAGGTAAATATAAATATGCAATAAATATACATATATATGTAATATACAGTATATTTAGAAGAAATTAACAAGTCTAATACTACTTTTTGTAATTAATAACCTACTTATTCAGCAAATTGATCAAAAGAAAACGTAAAGTCATTTTGTTACAAAAGCACATACATCCTGTTCTTCTGAACTTTTTATTCATTAAAGAAGCCTAAAAAATGTGTCATGGTTTCCACAAAAAAATAAAATAAATATATATATAAAATAAATATTAAGCAGCACAGCTGTTTTCAACTTTGGTGATAATAATAGGAAATGATACTCGAGCAGCAAATCAGCATATTAGATTGATTTTCGAAGGATCATGTGACACTGAAGACTGGAGTAATGGTGCTGAAAATTCAGCTTTGACATCAAATGAATAAATGACATTTTGAAATATATTAAACTAGGATACATGTTTTAAATTGTAATAATATTTCACAGTATTACTGTTTTTACTGTATTTTGCTCAAATAAATGCAGCCTTGGTGAGCAAAAAAATCTTACTGTCCTCAGACTTTTGAACTGGTGAGTGCGTGTCTGTCAAATGTTTTATTGTGATTATTATTTTTGGTGCATTTAACGATCATTTTGATCATCATTCGATGTATGATTCACAATTTTTCTGATTTTTCAGATGCATCTTGTCCATAGAAACGCTGTTTTCACTATTGTCAAATGACCTCACCGTTGGAAGTTTCCTTGCTCAGTGCACAGACTGAAATTCATTGTTGATTATTTTCTGTATCTTTTTGATAATTTTATTCATCAGCAGTTGCAGCCATTGATAAATATAATCATTTATTTATCATATTTGTGTTGCACTGTTGTCTTTTGACCATGTTAAAAACACTGTAATGTCTCTTATCTTCTGCCTTATTGCTTCAGACTTCAGTTACATTATATTTTGTACAACCTAAAGCAGAAAATCTAACGTTTAAGATGCTGAGATAACCAGTCTTAACTCGCTGGATGTAATCTCAAACTTTAGCTGTGTCTGTATAATGAGTAAATCCACCTTTCCTAATAGATGATGATATGTTGTGTCACATTGTCAGTCTCTGCTTTTGTAGGCAACTCGGCACACTCGAGATAAGACAGAGATTAGCACGCTTCCTGATAACGACACATGTTAATCGCCGCACACATCTCGTATCTGTTGTGTGTTTGTGGGCTCTGATACACCTCTCTTATCAGTAATTGTTTTAATTGCCATGTGTGGTTAATGAGATGCTGTCACAGATAAGGCTAGCATAGATTGCGGGCGAGGACTGTGATTTGCCACTGCCGGCCCACTTTGAAGGGGAGATAATGAAAGGCCACAGTCGCCACAAACATTGCGGGAGCTCTCGGGGGGAGGGGCCAGAGAAGAGCATGAAATATTTAAATCCACACAGCTTCAAAGTAGATCCTTGTTCCGTATATAGCCTTCACTTTCATCTTCATCGCCTTGTTGCATTACACACACGTACGCAAGCACTCATGTCAGCCAAAGGGTTAAGAGTGCTTTAGAGACAATTCCATTCTTCCCGTCACACCCTCTTTGTTCAGTCTCCCCTGACATTTATCTCGTTCATTCTGCCGCGTTCTTCTTTTACCTGCAGGGAAATCTAAGCTCTCTGTCCTTCTCTCCCACAAGATTTCTGACATGTTAAGCTTTCTGTCACACAGAGGAGGCACACCTCCTCCCATCTTCCTCTCCATCTCGCCGTCTCTCTGCCCCCCAGCAGGGTGGCAGCTAAAGAGAGAACAAGGACCTTATTTAGCTCGGCTCTCCCTGTGAAACGCAATTAGAAACCCCTCCAGGGTCGGTGGGGTGAGATGCAGTTAGAGAGACGGAGAGGAGGAAGGGGGGTCGAGAGAGACAGAGAGAGTCAGAGAGACCTCCCTTGCTGCCTGTCAGCCTGCTGGCGTTTGAAGTCTCGAGGCCATCTCTGATCCCCAGAGAGCCGGTCATCAGACGCCCACTTTGTAGCATTTCAGCCCAGTGAAGCCTGGAGGTGGTCTGCCAAGGCGGGCAGAGGGAGGGGCAGAGTCGTCTTCCTGCATGCTGGGACTGACAGAGAGGTCTTGACAGAGTGTTTGAGAGGCCTAGTGTTTCTGCTGCCATCCAGAGCGCTCTGGGCCCCAGCGATCTGTGGCAGGTCAGACAGATTTTGATGCAGCATTTCCCGGCTATTTCTTGCCGTGATTCACCTTAAAGTCGCAGCAGGACATTTCTCTGTCTCGTTCGCCCTCCCTCTGTGTCTGTCTGACTGTCTCTCATAATCCCTTTATTCTTCTTTCTCTTTCTTTCTCTCTCTCTCTTTCTCTGTCCCGCACTTGCACGTCTGTTTCACTCATTCAGGAGTGGGTGTAATATAGGCAAACCTCAACCTACTAATGAACAAAAGCAATCAAAAAAATCTGCAAAAATGAATATTCTGAAAAACTTAAAATAACTGTTTTCTATTTTAAAAATTTTCATATACATTTAATCATTTAGCAGACTTTTTTATCCAAAGTGACTTACACATGAGGAGAACAATAGAAGCAATCAGACCAACAAGAGAGCAACCGTATACAAGTGCTGTGACAAGTCTCAGTTAGTCTAGCACAGTACACATAGCACTTTTTTAATACATTAGAAAAAAACAAATCATAGAATAGAATAGAATAGAATAGGTAAGTGCTAGTATTAATTGATCAGGTGCTGACGAAAAAGATGTCTTTAGACGTTTTTTGAAAATGGTTAAAGACTGAGATTCCACCAGCTGGAAACAGTCCAGGAAAAGGTCCGTGAGAGAGATTTTGTGCCTCTTTGGGATGGCACCACGAGGCATCGTTCACTTGCAGAACGAAAGCTTCTGGAGGGCGCATAACTCTGAACTAGTGAGTTTAGGTATATTGGTTAAGAGCCAGTGGTTGTCTTGTAGGCAAACATCAGTACCTTGAATTTAATGTGAGCGGCTATTGGCAGCCAGTGCAAACTGATGAAGAGAGGTATGATGTGGGCTTTCTTCGGCTCGTTGAAGATCACTCTCGCTGCTGCATTCTGGATCAGTTGCAGAGGCTTAATAGTACATGCCAGAAGACCTGCCAAGAGAGTAATACTATATTCCAGTCTGGAGAGAACAAGAGCTTGGACAAGGAGTTGTGTGGCCTGCTCTGATAGTAAGGGTCTAATCTTCCTAATGTTGTATAAGGCAAATCTGCAGGACCGGGCCATTGTAGCAATATGCTCTGTGAAGCCTAACTGATCATCAATCACAATTGCAAGGTTCCTGGCTGTTCTGGAAGGAGTTATGGTTGACGAACCTAGCTGTATAGAGAAGTTGTGATGAAGTGCTGGGTTGGCT
>NW_015633562.1:1457998-1458397 GCF_001515625.1 Sinocyclocheilus rhinocerous
CACTCTCGCTGCTGCATTCTGGATCAGTTGCAGAGGCTTAATAGTACATGCCAGAAGACCTGCCAAGAGAGTAATACTATATTCCAGTCTGGAGAGAACAAGAGCTTGGACAAGGAGTTGTGTGGCCTGCTCTGATAGTAAGGGTCTAATCTTCCTAATGTTGTATAAGGCAAATCTGCAGGACCGGGCCATTGTAGCAATATGCTCTGTGAAGCCTAACTGATCATCAATCACAATTGCAAGGTTCCTGGCTGTTCTGGAAGGAGTTATGGTTGACGAACCTAGCTGTATAGAGAAGTTGTGATGAAGTGCTGGGTTGGCTAAGACCACGAGCAGTTCTGTCTTAGCAAGGTTGAGTTGAAGGTGATGGTCCTTCATCCAGCCAGCAATGTCTCTCAG
>NW_015633562.1:1458569-1471891 GCF_001515625.1 Sinocyclocheilus rhinocerous
AAGAGAGCATTACAATAGTCCAGTCTGGAGAGAACAAGAGCTTGGACAAGGAGTTGTGTGGCCTGCTCTGATAGTAAGGGTCTAATCTTCCTAATGTTGTATAAGGCAAATCTGCAGGACCGGGCCATTGTAGCAATATGCTCTGTGAAGCCTAACTGATCATCAATCACAATTGCAAGGTTCCTGGCTGTTCTGGAAGGAGTTATGGTTGACGAACCTAGCTGTATAGAGAAGTTGTGATGAAGTGCTGGGTTGGCTAAGACCACGAGCAGTTCTGTCTTAGCAAGGTTGAGTTGAAGGTGATGGTCCTTCATCCAGCCATAAATGTCTGTCATACAGGCTGCAATGCAAACAGCCAATTTGGATCAATCGGATCAGCTGGTTGGAATGAGAAGTAGAGTTGAGTGTCATCAGCATAGAAGTGATAGGAAAAGCCATGTTTCTGAATGACAGATTTATATGATGACTTGTAGATGGAGAAGAGAAGTGGTCCAAGCACATTTTAATATTTTAAAATGTAATTATTTCCTGTGATTGCAAAGCAAAATTTTCTCCAGTCTTCAGTGTCACATGATCCTTCAGAAATCATTCTAATATACTGATTTGGTGCTTAAGAAACATTTCTTATTATTATCAATTTTGAAAACAGCTGGTTAATATTGTTTAGAAACTGACACATTTTTCAGGATTCTTTGATAAAACAATACCACACCAATTAACTGGCGTGCAGCAAAGTGGTCGCTCATTGAAATGTAGCAATCTCTAACAGCCTGAAGCATCATTTCCTGAAAATGTTCCTAGCCAGATTGAGCCCCTATTAGGCAGAGGTATTAATAGGGGATATTCATAAAGTCTGAACCAAAATGCCCCCAAACCAGATCGGTGTGCTGGTTTCATTCTTTTTAGCTCTGAGCAGTTACACCTTTATGATACTAAATTAGATTTTTAACATTATGACAATGTTCTCATAAAGACGCTTATGTGTGTTTCCATGTGTGTTATTACTTTCAAGCTATAGCTAACTAAATAATTTCCATATGGCACAGGTTTATTTGAATGAATGAATCCTGAATGTTTAACCACTATTATTTTCTTTGCATTCATGCATGAATTGGTGTTTCTGATGATTTTATCTTTTTTTCTGTGGCTCTTTTGTGAGACTACAGCACACAGAGTGACTGGCTGCTCTGAAATGACTCTTGGCACGGTGACCCGTGCTCTCAGTCATGCCTGTAATTTGGACCAAAAGGGCCCTCTGCTTTTCTCTCCTTTCCTTCCCGCTGAAAATATGTCGAGCGAACGACAGACGAAAACATATTAAGGGCGTAACCAGAGCATTTGAGACAAAAGGGATAAACCAATTTTCCTGTCCAGTTTGTTTTAAGAGAGCGAGGGAGCGGCTAGACCTGCACTGGGGCTTATCAGCCAACTGGCTCGACTCTGGCCCGTGTCATTACGGGCTTTCAGATGGAGATAATGTTGAACATTGTAGTGAGCATACCATTTGCCTGCTCTAAACCGGCTTTTGACTGAGAGAGATAGTATCTAGATAAACTGATAATACTTAAGTTACATACTCACCCTCTCTTTTTTCCACTGGGTAAGCGGAGTGCCTGTGTTTCCTGGACCTGTGTGAAACGATACACGATGTGAGGTTCATATCGCAAAGCGCGGAAGCCAAAGATAATTTAGTCTGAATAGGCTGCTTTTAAAATTCCTAAAGTCTCGGTGGATCTGATGGATGTCTCGCACTCCCGTCTGCCCCTCACATATGTGTTACCTAACCTTCTCCATTTTTATCACACATCCAATTGTCAGTATATTTTTAAAACATCACTGAAAGAGTGTGTTGAAAGTTTACACATAATATCAGTGTGTGAATTTGTTGCATGTCACATATTTGTGTGTGTTACTGCAGGCCGTGTATGTATACATCTTCCCCCTACTGTTATGTGCTGTGTGAATGACAGATTAATATATGTATGGTAGACTGTCAGCGTGCTGTGTTTGGGGAGGAGGGAGATTAGAGGAGCTGTCATAGGCTACGTTGAGCGGTCTCACACAGATAAGTCTCAGCAGCGAAAATGTGTTGTACCGCTGCCTGAAAACAGGGAGCGAGAGATGGAAGATTATCTGGAGTTTTGCGTTTAGAGTTTTGTGTATGCACCACTCAAGGTTCTCAAGGTTCAACCTGGTTTGTTGACTGTTCCATTTCAAAGTGTTCACATCTTTGACTATTTAATAATGCACGCTAATACATCTACAAGTAAATCAATTTTATTTTTGTCTCTTTTTCCACTTTTATTTATATAGTAGACAGAGAATGAGGGGGAAACCGGGGAAACAAGGTCAGGAAATATTGCAGGCTAGACTCAAAAGTTGTATCGCCCACATACAGTCTGAGAAAGGATGTAACCAAATGTAAAATAATTTAGGATAGGATATTTAAAATTAGGTAGGATAGTTGAAATTCTGCCATTGTTTACTCTCCGTCATATCGTTCCAAACCTGTATGACTTTCTTTCTTCAGCAGAATACAAAAGAGGGGTCCGATGTTCTTTTAAATTTGACCGAATTTAAATTTCTGAATGAACTGTTCCTTTAAGATAAGACACTTTTAACCCTCATGTCGCGTTCCAGTCATTTTGACCCAGAGAGGATTTCCTTTTTCCAGAAAACACCAATTAATGTTATAGCATTGGACTAAAACATCATGACTTTGCTCACACAGGGTACAACAACATCCCAAAAAACCTTTGTTATTTTTTGTTACAGGTGTTTTTGCACCTGTAGTGGTTCCAGTCAAAAATGGAACCTGCCTACAAAACCTGCCTACAAAAAATTGCTTATAAATTTCTTGTTATGCTATATTATTACCAAATATTGTACTAATTTTTTATCCGCTTGTTTTCTTTCAGTTAGCACAGGTTTTGTATTTCTCTTTTTGAAACTGATTGGTCTGAGCATTTGCACTTGTTCCCAAAATTGGCCCAACATTTTTTTCATTCAAAAAGTAAGGTATAGATTCAATTGAATGGTTTACGGTCTCTCCAGAGGCAACAAAAGGTGTTGCAGTTCCTGTACAACACACATACATACACATTCCCATTATTTCCTCTTGTGAACAGTGCTGTGCAAAGACCTGCGCTTAGCAGATTGCAGACAGGAGCTGCGGATGGAACCAGAGGAGCCTTATCGCTCTGAATTTCTGTTTGTAGAAAAGAGCAGAGGAAAGAAGATCGCTCCATCTTTGCATCTGTGTCCGCAGCTCTTTTGTCTTGTGAAAACTCTCTCCCCTCCTCTGCGCTGGCATTGTTGATGTTGTGCTTTACACACCACTAATACCATCCCGTAGGCCTCCCAGATGAGCTGGTCAGTGTTCCCTCCTGACTGGCAAAGTTTTAAGTGTCACTAGAAATGGACCTTTCTTTTGAGTGTCTCTCAAAGGCCCCAGCTGAAAAGAGCACAGAGAGAATACAAGAGAGGAGATTACAGACAAGGGCCAGTCAGAGCTAGCCTATTTAACACATTATATCCAGTCCCCTCAGGTTACACTTATGCACAGCAATATTTTAAAAGAGAGCGAGGGGGAATGAGAATGAGAGATTGCTTCCGTAATAGCCGTAGAGACCATAACAGAGCGCCGATCTCCTGTGATTGCAATCTAGCACAGAGTTCCTGTGAAATTAAACCATGCGTTTTGAGTGGGAAAGAAAGCAGAGAAGCGAATGGGAGGGAGGAATAAAGGAGAAAGGCAAAATGCGGCTCTGGTTACTTTGAAGCAGAGGATCAAGGCCAGAAAAAGGAATAAAATATGACAAAACGACAGCAGAGAGGGCTTATGGTCTATAGGTGGAATTTTACAGGCACAGACAGCAATTACTGGCATACATAGCATAACTCTGGATATTAATGTTTGATCTCCTATTCCACTTTTCTGGCAAGCTTCACCAAGTGCTTTTCCATACCCCACTGCCACTTCAAATTAGTTTCTTGGCAGCTCTACGACATGTTCTCTTGCTGCATTTCCTTCCATTTCTATCTTTTTCTCTCTCTTTCTCTGCCTGCTTTCTGTAGTCTGTCAGCGTTTCATTTGAATTAAAAATAATCTGCACTGAGAGATCCGGACGTTGATTGTGGAGCAGAGAGCGGTAATCACAGGCTTGAGGTTTCGCTCAAATCTGATGATAGACATTTAGGAGAGCAAGTTCTGATTTCGGGAATGAAGTCTGCTTTGGTGCACCTCATCCAAACCCTGACATGCTCCATATATGTAATCATAATGTAATCATATCTATTTAATCAAATATAGATGAAACCAGTTTTGCCACGGTTACTCTACAGTACGTCCAAATAAAAATATACTATGCTGTTTGGGAGGGGGGGGGTGACAAGCATAATATATTATGTAGTAAATGTGAACCTCAAATAAAATTAAAAAAAAGTAATATCACACATGGATCTGTTTTAAATTTGAATAAAATTGAGAATTTTTTTCTTTTACGATTTTGTCCTGTTATTTTGGTTGCACACTGTTGCAATTGCACTTAAAAGCTTCACCAAGTGCTTTTCCATACCCCACTGCCACTTCAAATTAGTACTCACTTCAACTCATTAGAACTCATTGCTCATATAAGTATCTATAACTGCACTTTGTATGGTTAATTAACAATGTTGTTTTCTTGAAACTCTCAGAGGGCATTTGATAGTGGCCCTACTGACCACCTGATCTGGGACCCAGAGCAGGGGGCCCCTAAGCAGTGCTGAACCTGTCCTCCACAGCCTACACTTAGGCTGTGTTTACACTTGGCATTAACATGCAACCTGTATCCGGATGTTGTCCACATACACATTGAAAAGACAAGTGTAAACGCGCTTCTGATCGGAATGTTATCCGATCAGCGTGTCCTGGTCCAGAGGTAGTCGAGGACGCATTGTGATCGGATCTCAGTGTAATGTAAACGCAATCCAGCCATCGTGTCTGCATTCGCAGGTTGACCACGCAAAACGCCGCCCCCTCTCTCCCGATCTGTCGGAAGAACAGAGCGCTAGTGAGACTCTGGACATTTTGATTTGTAAAATGTCCCGCGACTGAAAATTGTTTTCAAAAGAAAACCCACCACTTCAGGTCGACTTTACACCGCAGACTTATTTCAATATTGCTTGGGAAATACAGATCCGATCGGTTATCCAGATCGAGAAGTCAGCTGATGTTGCCAAGTGTAAACGCGCCGTGTCCTGATTGACTGATGATCCGATCTGCTTGATCAGATCACGGTGATCGCATGTTAATGCCAAGTGTAAACGCAACCTTAGAGTTTCATAGGCCTCATAAGCTTCAGCTGCCCCTAGATTCTTAAAGCCTGTTGTGACAGAAATTAGTGGAGGGCAAAAATGTGCGAGTGGGAGTATTTTAAAAGTCCACACCCTCCTCTCCCTTGAGTGGCAACGACTTTTCTGTTTTGTGTTAAGAGCCTGTCTGCTCTCTCAGGGGTCCCTTACCAAGATGGTTTACTGGATTTCATTTCTTTTTTATGGTCATTTCATCTATATGAAGCTGAATAAACAAAGACAAAAAAACACTTTTATGTAAACTCTAAATATATAATTGTACACAATTTGGTGTGTGTGTTTTGTAGCTAATTTAAGTAGCATAATAATATTATAGTAGTATAATAATATTTTACTAAAAATAGAAGTATAATAATATTTTTAATACAAGTAGTAGAATTATAAAGTAGCATTATAAAATTCTTTTTCTATATTTTATGTTGATAAAATTTTAAATTATCATTTTAATATTTTATTTTCATTGAATTGTATTTTTGAGACATTCTATTTTAATAAAAATAATTTAAAATAATATTTTTTATATTTTTATTTAATTTTTTGTTTTATTTTGCAATTCTGAGATTCAAAGTTCAGTTGTAATATACTGTATGAAAATAATAAAATACTTTACTCTTTATAGATTACATGTGTTGAACTTGTGGGAAAACTATTTTAATTCACACAGAAAAATAAACTCATGTCTGTTGCATGGTTGAGGCAGATGTTAGAGGTTGAGTGTGGTCTTATATTGATGGAGCGTGCAGCTCCTTTTTTCCTCCTGGCTCAAAGGAGAAGGGCTGAAAGATATAGAGAAGGAAAGATAAACATTCAGCAATAAGCTAACTCATTCTCTTACTCTTTTGGGGGCAGTCAAGGTCAGAGGTCACTGCAATGCGAGTGCCTTGTTAATCCATTGACCCGCAGTGCAGAGGGTTAATAACTGGTTTGCTAAGCCAAGGGACCCCAAATCAGTCAGATTAAGGAGATTTTCCAGGAATGTCCAGGTTTATCTTACGATTGGTGGATTGTTTGGGTTTGAGTGTCCATGAACTGAGGTTAGTGGAATTAGATCTTTAAGCTTTTCCTCAAACCCTGGAGGAAGGAGGTTAATATTACACCATGGTTTGAAAACACAATTAAGGCCAGTCTTAAGCCTTGTACACACCGGGACGATTATCGCGCGCGCTTATCGCTGACATTTTTCGACGCTTTTGTGTTCCTACCCAAGCGATTTTCGCAGGCGATGAGCCAAGTGAACGTGCAAATTCACTCCCTGACATTAGATGGCGCTTAATGAAAAACAGAAATACCCCGGTACACATCGAATCCTACTTGATCTGCAATTCCTCTCCATAACAACTCCCTCTTATCGAGATTTTTGTAGTTGCTGCCGCGTTTGTCATAAAGCCCTTTGTGTTCAGACACCAATGAGACCAGCAGCTACATTCATCTTGCCTCGATGCATCTTCTTGGCCTACTTACTTCCTCTTTTTCGTTAGGTATCAATGTGTGCTCGGCAAGACCGTTTTGTGCTTGAGCGCCACCAAGTCGTGTTTTACTGTAACTTCAGCAGCTCCAGGCACGTGAACAAAAGCGCCAATCTCATTTTAACGCGGTGCATCAAACCAAAAAAACGAGCCCGAGGCGTTTTTTAAAAAATGACGCTTTTACGCCTCGCGTTTTGCGCGTCGGTGTGCACACTCACATTGGCGCCCTTTGTTTAGTCACGAGGCGTTAAACGTCGGCGATAAATATTCGTCCCGGTGTGAACAAGCCTTTAGCGTATAATCGTTGCAGATGTGGTTGATCAATTTAGTCTTAAATTTGTTTTCCTGGTGTTAAATATTGCCATGTTAGTCCCAACAATACACAGCGCAGCTCTCGCCCGCTTGTCATTTTTTTAAAGATGCAGTCACATTTACTGTTGCTTGGAAAACTTTTTCCAGTCATTTTAAAAGCAATCCACGCAAAGGCTCCCCAATTTCCCCACAGAGATTTTGCATCGGGTTCAGTTTTTCATGCGTTGACCAACAGTATACTTTGTTTGAAAGTGACTTCGGCCTGAGCGGTTTTCATACATCACTACACTGTTGACACTAATTATTCAGCAGGGCAAACGGTGCTGTTCTGGGTCAGCCTGGGTGATTCTAACCCCAGTGAAGGAAGGCTGTGGCTGAGGGAACCAGAGAGGTGTGTGCTGCTCATGAAGAGAGTCTCTGTCTCCCTCCCCTTCACAGTAGCTAGCTGCACCCTACTGGGAAATGCATTAGCAGCTGACATCATCTCACTCCAGCCAGAGAGTGAAAGAATATCATTCTATCTCAGTTCCCTCCTCTTCTCTCTCTCTTCCTCCTGGTCGCTCCGTCTCCTGTTTGCACTCTTTCAGGACTCCTCTGCCAGTAGCGCTCATTGAGCATCGTACACGCTCCGTCTGTCCGGTGAAGCTGAGCGGAGGAAGCACGTGTGTGTGAGGCAGAAACAAGCAGGGGGTAGAAGCTGAATGAAGTCAGGTTAGAATCAGGAAGTGGGAGGACCCGGTCGCGCCGTGGGTGAATGCGAGAGTTTGTGTGGATACAGGCTGCACTTGCGCGAGGAACGGGAGCCAGCGACGATTTCGAGGAAAGGAAGCGGCGGTCGGGGTTTTAGTGCGGCTTTACTCCACCCATTCTGCCTATAGGAGGAAAATACTGTATGCTTTGTTGGATTTTCTTGCTCTGCACGAGCGCACGGGAGACAGACGCGCGGATGGTTTGTCACTGAGCGCGCCCCTGACACAAAAGAGCGCAGAAGTCCGCGTCCATTAAGCGACGGTTGGCGAGGATTTCAAACGGCCAATTCGCGCGAAGAGGACGAGCTGAAGGATTTCTCCACTTCTCTGCGCCCTTGGGTATCAGACACATGGCTGCTTTTGTTTGAGAGCCTCTCTCGCTTTGAGCTCTGGATGTTTTTCTTCTTCCTCTTCTTCCCTGGGAAAGGCTTCTTATTTTGCATGGCTGTCATTCAGTCAAAGGGAGCGAGAGGAATTCGCCGCTTGTTTGTGGATTACATTGTTTGACCAGCAGAATGTGAAACGGCGTATTTATCGAAACCTGAAAGTGATTTCTTGACTTGTTATTTTCCTCTGTGCCAACCTCGCCACATCAAAAGGTACACCGCACCTTCATATCTCTCAAAAATTTATTTTTTAGTTCATATCTGGATGACTACAATGTCATTCGACGTTTTAGGGGAATTATTAAAAGCAGTTTCAGTGGATTACTCGATGGCTGGAGGATTTGGAGCGCTGTTTTCTTGTCGTTGGTTGTGGATAATTGTAATTGAAATCTCTGCAGTGAATGTTGCCAGATGTTTTTCGGTTGTAGTTTGAATAAAGCAGTCGCGCAAACGCGACGTTGTGTGGAAACGATGTCTCTTGAAGTCATGTTAATGAATGCATATCACATTATTATTATCATTATTATTCATGTTTTCAGCTGTGAAAATGGCCTTAACGTTTTATTTATAGGCTATAGCTACTTTTAGCTAAGAAATGTTTTTTATACCTTGTCAGTGTCGTTTTTGCCTCGAGCAGGATATGGATATAGTGTTGCCAAACCTGTCAGAATAATTGCTTTCCAATGAAGCTGTTTTTCTGAGAATATATTCTTAGTTAGGTATCCAAAGAAAAACGTAAAAATGCCCCATTGCAAGTTTACATCCACCCAAAAGCTCTTCTGTTTGTTTTTGTGTTGGTTAATCATTGTAAAATTGTTAAAAAGTTCACATAGCTCGTGTATTATTTTCCTCTCGAATGAGAGTCGGGTTAGACGCTAATGGATGGGCTGTAATGGTTCTATCTTTGTTGCTGTTTAGTCAATTGAATTAGCCGATGCCCCTTTGACACCACATTGTCACTTAAATAGGCTTTCATTACCTAAATGCTGTGTAAATTACAACGCTGGATGTTTGCACAATAACATATAGCAATGTTAATGCGTTCAACCTGGTCTCAAGTGCGGCGCGTCGTTTTGCGTATGGAGCCACAGTGCCATCCAGTGGCCGCTCTGGGAAGTGACTGAATTTTTGCGCTCATTAGTGCTGCGCTACCTTTGGATGATAAAGCCCACCTGCTTAGTTCTGAAACAGATGTACTAACTCTCTTTCTCGCTCTCTCTCAGGGCTCCGATGCCAGCTCAGAGAAACTATTCAGCACAGCTGCTGTTAAAGGTATGTGGTGGACTTTCTTCATTCCATTCTGCTTATTGTTTGTGTAAATCACAGTTCTGTAGTTGTTGACAGATTTTACTGTTCATATAGAGGCGCATACTCTAAATTGTTATGGTTGTTGTTTTATGTAAAATTATATTTTAAAGGTGTAATTATAGTGTTATGATCTAAAAATGAATATTAGTATTGTCATGTGTGAGGATAATCCCAGTCTATATAATAAATACTGTTATATATTGTAGGTATTATATATACAACTGAAGCATGCAATCTTCGATGCTTCACAAGTCATAAACTAGAATCCGTCACATTATTCTAGACAACCTTATTTACCAATATTGCATTCAGATTACGTTTAATGTGTTTTGCTTTCCGGGGTGGCATGGGAAATAATGCATTTCCTCAAGGCTGACTAGGATTCCATTGACAGGCACAGTGTGTTGTATCCCTGCTTTCTCACAGCGTATGGGCTGGGAGAAATCCATCTGAGCCACTCTGTTAAACAGATCCCAATGTGCTGCTGAGTGATGAATGAGAAAATCCATTTCAGGCACGCAGCATGTGTAAACGCCACACACTGGGTCCCATGTGCAGCGGCGTCTGGCTTCTGTTATGGAAATTGATTAGTTGTGAAATGCTAAATAAAGGTGGTGGATCTGCGGCACAGACGGTAGTGGAAGAAGCAATTCTACCCTGCTGGTTTGATACTCTGCGTGTGTGATATTGTTTGCCGTGTTTATTTTAAAAGCACGCTTTGTGTTTATACAGTGAGGAGCTGCGATGCGCTCACCATCTGTTCTTTGTGTGCATGTAAACGTCCCACTAGGTGCATAGGAAGTTGGTTCGTGTGGAGTCTGCAGTAAGAACGCGTGAGTCAAAGGATCCAGGGAGTCAGTTGAGTTGCTTTTAAAACCTCAGTGTCTTTAGACAGCAGGAGCCCATCAGCACACTGCTAATTTGCTCTTAAAGCCTTTGGAATTTGAGCCCCCCCCCCCCGTTTTACAAACACAGACGGTAGTGGAAGAAGCAATTCTACCCTGCTGGTTTGATACTCTGCGTGTGTGATATTGTTTGCCGTGTCTATTTTAAAAGCACGCTTTGTGTTTATACAGTGAGGAGCTGCGATGCGCTCACCATCTGTTCTTTGTGTGCATGTAAACGTCCCACTAGGTGCATAGGAAGTTGGTTCGTGTGGAGTCTGCAGTAAGAACGCGTGAGTCAAAGGATCCAGGGAGTCAGTTGAGTTGCTTTTAAAACCTCAGTGTCTTTAGACAGCAGGAGCCCATCAGCACACCGCTAATTTGCTTTTAAAACCTTTGGAATTTGAGCTCCCCCATTTTACAAACCCCGGGCAGGCCAACATAATGGAGCCCAGCCTTGTGAATCCACATTCCTCTGTAATGGTGCGTTACCAGGATGGAGAGCATGATGGGTGGGATGGGGAGGGGGTGACGGAGGCTGGAAAGAAATCTGACCCCGGGGAGGAGGTGAGAGAGAGCGACTGATTGATGCGACAAGCCCCTTGTTCCTCCTTTTCCCCCTTGCTTCACTCCCTCGGGACCCCAAACACATTTCCCACATTCTGCTCTTTGAAGGCCTTTAGAGGTTTGATTTGTGAGGTTCAGAGGGGCGCTGAATGGCGACCCTTTTTCTGAAAGGATTAAAACCCCCTTTGTGCGCCTTAAACTAACACATGCCCACCTCCTCTGCTTCTGAAAAGCTGGCGCTTGGGAAATAATACACAAATATGCTTTCTCTTCCCACTGACTGCCAGGCCACTTCGTCTCCCTTCAGACTCTATTTCCATTTAAATGTGTGTCTTTTCTCTCTCTTTTCTCTCTCTCCTTCACGTTCCCCTTGTCCCCTTCTTGCCTTGCCATATGCAAATCTTTACATTGGCAGAAGGGATGGAGAAAAGAGAATTGTCCTTCAAAACACAGGTGCGAATGAACTTAGGCACTGTGGTATATTTATTGGAGGGTTTTAGGGAGATGAAAGACAGCGAGTGTACACAGGACACTGCTCTCTGTTACAGAGGATTACCAGTCACTCAGACTCTTAACCCTTATGAACAAAAGAAGAAAGAGAACGTAGAACTGAAGAGCTGAGAGACAGGCAACAGAAAAGATGTCAATATTTGCCTGGAGCCTACAACGAGAGGCTCACTCCTGTGTTTTTCATGCTCAGGTGGTTGACGCTCACAAAATGCCACACATTCAACAGCGTGACGAGAGGGAAGAGTCACCTCTGAGAGGAAAATATAGATCAAACTCCAAACGAACAGAGCAAAACAGATCTTAGATCATTTATTGGGCTGTAGGCTGTTTTGAGCACTGAAGTGGGAAGAGAAGAAGGGATAAACAGATGTCATTGTCAGGTTTGTCTCATAATTTGTGGTAAATTTTAAAGGTTAAAAAGACAAAGATTATTTTTTTCTCTCCATTTCTGTCACTAATGGAGCCTTTGGCTTGCTTACTTGGGGACGCTTAATTTCTGGCAATATTGTCGACTTGATTACACAAGACACTATTGGAAGAGAGCTGAACTGGATGAAGACATCAATAAACTGACCTTAACTGAAAAATTTACTGTTTGTTATTGTCCTCTTGCATTATTGACAAACTGTTTTCCTGTTCGACACCGTAAAGCTGCTTTGACACAATCTGTATTATATAAAGCACTATATAAATAAAGATGACGACTTGATTTAAATATTAAACAGTTTTTTTGGGAGGAAAAAAGATCAAGAAATTAGTCATAGTCGATCTATATTCAAGACTCAAAAATGTGCTAACCTCTAGGTCACAGCCCTCTAAGATATCTTAAAGTTGAACTTGTTCTATGGATGGTAAAATCTAAACTTGATTCTGTACAAACAGGAAGTTTCCTGTGAGTGACAACCTGTTAGATTTACATAGACCCTCTCCTCGCCTCTTCTATTTTCTCCTCTCCTTCTCTCCCTCCTGATGTTTTGTGTAATTGTTGCTTGTTTTCTTTTTTATCTCCTCATTGCTCTGTCTCTCACTCCTATTAAGCAGAATCATTAAATGTTCAACTTAATTACTGTCTCTCTCACATAGCCTGCAGGTGGCTGCCAACCAGCCTGCCTCAATTAGTGTATTCATCTCCTGCATCTTGTGCATCTAAGAAGCCTTTTGCTCGATTTCGGAGCAAGTAAAAATGAGAACAACAGGAACTGTGACCAGTTAACTACTGAGATATCTAACTGTTTCATCTGTGATTCTGAGACACTGTAGCACTATCTTTGTATTTGTTTGTTAATAAGATGTTTTGCAATTATGTTGTTCCCTCCATCCTGTTCAAGGTGGGACAAAACTGTTTGCAAACACACAGCATTTAGTTTTTTTTCTGTCATTATCTCAGGATCTTGAGAAAATGACAAAAAAATACTTGGCTTCTATGGGCTTCCAGTTTGTTGTTGTTATGAACTTGAGATATCTATACTAATAAGTTATCTTGACAAAAATATCTTCAGTAATTTTCTTCGAGATGTGCTTGAAGGGGCTGTCCAATGCAAATTGGTTTTGATCTGCAAGAACAAAATTTAGAGGGAACATTTACTGTATTCATGAATTAAATGCTTTTACACTGTAAATATCTGATATCTTGTTTGTTGCAGAGTATAAATTGAGTCTGACATTGTATTAGGGCATTATATGTCAAAAATATCATATAATCAATATCGATATATCGATAATCGCCTTTAAAAATATTGCGATATCCGATAATATCGTCTACCTAAGCCCCACCTCCACCACTCCCCG
>NW_015633562.1:1472134-1472423 GCF_001515625.1 Sinocyclocheilus rhinocerous
GATAATATCGTCTACCTAAGCCCTAACTCCACCACTCCCCGCCCCCGCCGAGACAACATTGCCGACACGCACCATAAACACACACCATGTTCAGTTTGGCAGGGCTCTACGCTAACTTTTCTTCTTAAAACATTTAGGAGCACGTTCAAAATTTTAGGAGCACCTTCTAATCAATAATCCAAAATTTTATCAAAAATTAGCCTTCCCATTACGAGGTGATATTTGACTCCTTAAAGTGATTAACAGTGGAATTTTGTTTTTACCTTTGTAATGGCATTTTTCTAACTTT
>NW_015633562.1:1473142-1473305 GCF_001515625.1 Sinocyclocheilus rhinocerous
CAAATGAATTAAGAATTTATAGTGCTATATCTCAGCTTAATTAAACATAATTATACTATATACACGGTTTAAAAATTTTTTACAAAATATTGCACTGAAATGTGCGCTGAAGAAATTGGCATATTTTAATTATACCTGTCATGTTTGTGGTTTTTCATCATTA
>NW_015633563.1:0-153 GCF_001515625.1 Sinocyclocheilus rhinocerous
CAGGAGCGGCTAATTACCTTAAAGATTGAGGAGCAACCTGATTTTCGGGTTTCGCTAGCTGGATGGGTCAGTATTCTAATGGGCTAGGCTTAGTGATGGATTGAGGTGATTCAGTCTGGATCCCGTGGCAGCTCACTGTGATCCGCCGTGGAG
>NW_015633563.1:332-839 GCF_001515625.1 Sinocyclocheilus rhinocerous
GTGAGAGAGAGGGGGAAGAGAAACATGAATAAAAAAAAAAGGGAACAAAACAAACAAACAAAAAATTATAAAAGTAATAATATATAATAAAGTAAAAACAAAAATAATACTGAAATGGAAAAAAATAAAAAAATAAGAAAGAAATAAATGAAAATAAAAATAAAACGGCAGGTAACTAGAATGGCTAGAATGATAATGACTAACGAAGCAGAAGGGAAATTAAAATAAAACAAAAGAGTACCAAGTCGACCTAGCAGAGAATGCCCACAAGGGGGAGTGGGTGCGCCCACCCAAGGTGAAAACAGGAAGGTAGAAGGAGTTCAAGAAGTGTTAGATACTTAAACAACCTGCCCACTAGCGTTAGTTTAAGGTACTGTGCCTTAACTCCAATCGTGCTTAAACTGATAGCGTTTAGTGTGAGACTACTCTCATTCTAACGGAATTTACTGCAGCTATCACAAGAACACTGAGACTCAAATCCCAACAGATTCTACAATTTGTGCAACT
>NW_015633563.1:1202-1324 GCF_001515625.1 Sinocyclocheilus rhinocerous
AATCAGATAAGGCCTTTAAAAGATGATAAGAGGAACATCGCTTCAAATCTATCTTTATAGCACTGCAGGAAGATTTATTCGTTCCAACAGGCGATTTTGATCATATTAAAATGTACTGTAAA
>NW_015633564.1:0-182 GCF_001515625.1 Sinocyclocheilus rhinocerous
AGGCCAAACAAAGTAGTTTCGCTTTCACAACGAAACACACAGAGTTACACACTGCGGGCTTGAGTGAGGAACAGCCGGCGGGCTTGAGAACGGCGCGGCCGGCAGATTCGACGAAGGAGCGGCCAGCGGGCTTGCGGCAACCACATGTGACGATCCCGGGCTGGACTCCGCTTCATCCACCG
>NW_015633564.1:828-990 GCF_001515625.1 Sinocyclocheilus rhinocerous
TGATTAACGTGAATCTTATCATTAGTCTTCTCCACTAGATGTCACCCTTATTTACCTTGTGTGATGTTACAACAGAAAGCCTGTCATTAATTTCAGCACTTATCATGGCCATACGCGTGATTCTCAATGCTCAGGTGAAATGCTATAGTAATACTATAAATC
>NW_015633565.1:0-1038 GCF_001515625.1 Sinocyclocheilus rhinocerous
AAAAGTGTGCTTTGATTTTGAATGGCGAAGACGTGCTCACCCACAAACATTCACATGGTTCATTTTGAAGTATTAACAAAACAACAAAGCTAATGCTTTTCACGGAACTTACGTAATTACCCATTATACATTGTGATATAGCCTATACTCACATAATAACCTCTCCCTTCTAAGTATGACCTGAACCATTTGATTACCATCCCAGAAAGCCCGACCCAGTTTTCCAGTCTCTCTAGTAGTATGTTATGATCGACAGTGTCAAACGCAGCACTGAGATCTAGTAGTACCAGCACTGATATTTTGCCAGATTCAGAATTTAAGCGAATATCATTTATTATCTTAATGAGCGCTGTCTCTGTGCTGTGATGCGGTCGAAAACCAGATTGAAAATTGTCCAGGTATCCATTTGAGTTTAAGTATTTGTTCAGCTGATTAAAGACTACCTTTTCAATAATCTTTCCTATAAAAGGAAGGTTTGATATTGGTCTATAGTTGCTCAATATGGTGTTATCAAGATTTCTCTTTTTCAGAAGGGGTTTAACAACTGCAGTTTTCAGGGAGTCTGGAAAAGTCCCAGAAAGAAGTGAGGCGTTCACCACTTCTAAGAGATCTGCTTCTGAACAGTTAAGCACCCTTTTGAAAAAAATATGTGGGAAGTGTGTCAAGATAGCAGGTTGACGATTTAAGGTGCTGTACTATTTCTTCCAAAATTTTGCTATCAATTTCTTCAAAAGCAGACATAGTATCTTTTTGGTATTGTGGTCGAATCTGTCTGAACCCCGGCATTACTTGGGGATGTGCTAATTGCCTTCCTGATATTATTGATCTTCTCAGAAAAGAAGGAAGCAAACTCATTGCATTTGCTGTCGGAGAGCATTTCACTGGCAATCTGACTCGGGGGGTTTGTCAGTCTCTCAACAGTAGCAAAAAGAGTGCGAGTGTTGTTTAAGTTACTGTTTATAAGGTTTGAGAAGAATGACTGTCTAGCTTAGCCTAGTTCCACATTGAAAGCATGAAGGCTGTCTTTATATATGCTAT
>NW_015633565.1:1083-1301 GCF_001515625.1 Sinocyclocheilus rhinocerous
TGAATTTCGAATTTCGTCTTCCGCCACATCCGCTCAGCTTTTCTGCATTGTCTTTTCATACTCTGAACTGCTGTTGATTTTCTCCAAGCTGATTTCTGTCTGCCAGTCTTCATGCTGACTTTCAAAGGAGCAATGCCATTATGTCATAGCAGAGATCAATATATCAAAGAAAATAACAGCTCTGCAGACACTCATGAAAGTAAAGTTAGGAGGGGCTG
>NW_015633566.1:0-2436 GCF_001515625.1 Sinocyclocheilus rhinocerous
AACAGACAGAGACCCACCTTTTCAGGACGTGCTGTCACAAGATGTTATCCTAAACAGGACAAAATGCTCAAGCATACCTGGCTCTTGTTATCATAGGAACTATGTTGCCCATTACAGCTCAGTACTGGCGTCAGAACCGTTGTCTCCTTGCAGAAGATATCTGTGTGCAAGAGTGTTTTGACTCCTTCACCCATTTCTTGAGCTATTTATTAGTTATAAGCTTGTAAAAGTACTACCATATGAACACACATGCAATGAGCACATGCATGGTCCTTTTTTTGGTCCTGACCAAACTGAACTAGTGTGAACACACAATCAGAAGTTCCTTGTGAATGTAGAAGCCTGGACCTTTATGCTGGAACTTCTACAGAGTCAACACACAGAGAACCAATAGTGATCTGAGGAAATCTGTCAGTGTTTGAGCTTCATAATTTGACTACACAGAAAAGTTTCATAATCTCCTTCTTCTGCAGGTGTTTTCATGGTTCAGTGAGTGAGCCCTGACCATCTCAATGTCAAAAAAGAAGACAAAATATGAATCAAAACAGACATATTTAATATTTAAGTGAATGTTAATTGAATTTGGAAAAAATACTTCATTATAGTTTTAAGATATTTCAAGCTTTTAATGTATACATTTAAATAACATTTCATCCATAAATATTATATACATATTAATAAGTTTATCTACTTGATCTCTATGAACACTTCCTTTGACAACGATCCTAAATCCACCAAACCCTTAATAAACACCTCAAAATGTAAACATGTAACTCTGAAAATCACATTAGAGCTCTGCCAAACAGTCAAACATTAAGATTGTGTATGAATGTATGAGCAGATGATCTTTAATATCAAGTCTAGTTTCAGCCCAGTAAAGTAACCATATTTTCCAAGAGAATCACCAGGATCTTCAATGAGTGTGACGTGTGGTTCTCAAACAAATGAACACATATTAAATCGACACATTCACATATTTTTTTAACAAAATGAAAGCCCAGTTAAATAAAAGAACAATACATTAATATTGTAAATTTCTAGAACGATGCTGAGTGGTTTATTGTCTGTACACACAGAAGGTGGCGTCACTAGCATGTGAATCAACACTTATCTGACCATCAGCAGACATGAGCTTTTGGCAAATATAGCTGATGATCAGTTATCTTCAACATTCACTTTAGATTGCGTTCATACAGACAAAAATAAAGGACTGAGTGCAGTACATATTCATAGATACAGCGAAACATAATATTAAAACTGCTGAAGTTTCAGTAATGTTTAAAATTGTGAAATCTAAATTGGTATCTAAATGTCAAACAGTGACAGAAAGATGTTAAATGTATTGAAGAATATAGCCATTTTTGTCCATACTGGTTGTTTTTATGATCATTTATCAAGTGTTTTGTCCAGCAGTGGAGATTAACTGACATCATTAAACTTGTCAATTTAAACATCATCTTATTTTACTTTGAATTAAAAATTTAATTTTAACATTTTAGTCGCTGTTAGTGATGAATTTGTTGCCGTTCCTCATAAATCTGTCAGTTTAATTTAGTTATAGATTGTAACATGACGACACATTCAGTTTTCTGCAGTGTCTCGTTAAAGACTGAAGACTGTGGCGTGAGAAATGGTCTTTTAAAAGTCTTTGAGAGTGAACTAGACTTCAAGTTAATGATTTAAATAGCGAGAGTCACTTTGCATCGTCAGCACATGCTTCAGTGTATAACTAAATTAAACTGAAAGATTTATGAGGAACGGCAACAAATGCATCACTAACAGCGACTAAAATGTTAAAATTAAATGTTTAATTCAAAGTAAAATAAGAGGGAGATGTTTAAATTGACAAGTTTAATGACTTCAATTAATCTCCACTGCTGGACAAAACACTTGATAGATGATCATAAAAACAACCAGTATGGACAAAAATGGCTATATTCTTAAATACATTTCACATCTTTCTGTCACTGTTTGACATTTAGATACCAATTTAGATTTCACAATTTTAAACATTCTTGAAACTTCAGCAGTATTAATATAATGTTTCGCTGTATCTATGAATATGTACTGCACTCAGTCCTTTATTTTTGTCTGTATGAACGCAATCTAAAGTGATATGTTGAAGATAACTGATCATCAGCTATATTTGCCAAATGCTCCTGTCTGCTGATGGTCAGATAAGTGTTGATTCACATGCTAGTGACGCCACCTTCTGTGTGTACAGACAATAAACCACTCAACATCGTTCTATTAATTTACAATATTAATGTATTGTTCTTTTATTTAACTGGGCTTTAATTTTGATTTAAAAGAAATATATGAATGTGTCGATTTAATATGTGTTAATTTGTTTGAGAACCACACATGTCACACTCATTGAAAGGACTCTGTAAAGATCCTGGTGATTCTCTTGGAAAATATGGTTACTTTACTGGG
>NW_015633567.1:0-197 GCF_001515625.1 Sinocyclocheilus rhinocerous
TCTAAGAATGTGTCTTTTATTCTCCAGTACTGAAAACAGAACCGACACGGGAGCATTTGATATGCGTTGTGACGCAGCTCTTGCAAATTACCTTTTTTGTTCGTTGTCTGTCATTTCGAAGCTTAAGTTGCATACGGTTTTCTTTAGTTTTAATTTGCCTAACTATCGATCTGACCCAGTAGACGCCATAATCCCAC
>NW_015633567.1:304-1288 GCF_001515625.1 Sinocyclocheilus rhinocerous
TTTTGTGTCTACTTTCAAAAAGCAATAAAAATAAAAGTTCTAGATTGCACAGACCACTTTCACCTCAGATTGAGAGTACACCTTGCCAGAGTTTCAGCAGCGTCGTTTCAGGACTGTCTGATGTGGAATTATAAAATAAGTGCCCCCCAAAACTCACAACGTTGTGTCTCTAGTCTCTACATTCATAAAGCTCACACACCTCCAATTCTCCCCTCCCCCCAAACACACACACAAAGAGGGGGGAAAAAATCATAAATATGCTGTTTTAACCATACATTCAGTTAATCATTAAAATAATATCCATAGTTTTTACAGTCCAGTTCCCACTCAGATTGATAGTACATTTTGTCAAAATGTCACACATTCCATGTCACAAAAATCCCATGTTTCATTACAAAACAAAAATTCTTTGAAGACCTCAAAGTCTTACTATGGTTAAAGTTCATGTTTTCTTTTAATAAAAGTATGTACCTGTTTTTCTGTTTCAGACACAATAATGCCTACGGCAGAAGAGATGACAGAAGTTGCACAATGATGCAAACATCTTTCTTGATCTGAAGTTGTACAGTTAGTTGCACTCAGATGTGAAAAATGGCCAGAAGGGACTTCCATTTCTATACCTTTTGTGCGTATGACTATCCATCGAGCATTTTGTGGACAGATATATTTTTGGTGGACATTAATTTTACTTGTTCTATATCTCTGACCTGTACTCCCAAAACATCAAGTATGTTAAACATATATTTGCAACCTTGACCATGCCTCATAACTGTTGTTCTGTCACTGTCCTGTTGCACTGTGGAAGCTTCTGTCACGAAAACAAATTCCTTGTATGTGTAAACCTGGCAATAAAGCTCATTCATTCATTCATTTGTGCAATACAAATGTCATTAAGATATGTAACTTCTAGATGTAAATACAGTTATATCTTTTGCATCTCATAATGTAATACTGCTGTTATCGCTGATGGTCAAGAAGTGTGTG
>NW_015633568.1:0-113 GCF_001515625.1 Sinocyclocheilus rhinocerous
AGAGATCACTTCCGGCGCTTGCGTACACTACGCCAGAGCACGTACACACCTCACGTGATGCCGTGCGTGCGCCCAAAGACAGTTGGACATAGTGGTGTATTAGAGGTAAAAAA
>NW_015633568.1:1125-1299 GCF_001515625.1 Sinocyclocheilus rhinocerous
TAATTTCATAGATATTGTTAATAATAGTTGTTCATATTAAAATATGTATGAACTTAATACATGACCTAGACTATTTATTTAGCAAAATCCTGTCATTTTAATAAATATTACAATTTTATTTTATTTTATTCCAATTAAGCTCAGTGTGCTCTCTTTAAGCTCTTCCACATTGAA
>NW_015633569.1:0-971 GCF_001515625.1 Sinocyclocheilus rhinocerous
TTCAGTGTGCTCTCACTGACTGAATTCACAAACTCTCATCAGCATTAACAATAAATTGCAGAAAAGAGATTGATTGTGCAGTGTAGACCGCTTCAGTAATTATAACGAGAGTTTTTGTGAAAATGCAGAACTCAGTTTTAGACTGAAGTCATGAAGCGCTGTTTCTTTATGTTATTTATTCACAGTTTGAATAACCGTTGTGTTTGTCATGCTGCTGAAATGACAATATTGTGAAGCCTTCATTGTCTAATCTGTAAAATGGAATTCATAAACAGTTCATGCATCAATCTCAAAAAGTCATGAAAAAGAATAAAAACAGGGAAAGTCATGAAAATGAACAAAATCTCAAAAAGACACGAATATGAACACAATCTCAAAAAGTCATGAGAAAGAATATAATGATAAAAAAGAGCTTGCTTTATTAAAAGCAAGACTTAATCATATCTCATATCAAAGCAAGTTGTTTTTTTGTTTTTCAAGGACATGTGTGTTTCGTAAGGTTTCAAGATTGGCCAATGACGAAGTTGACATTGTCGAAGATTTTTATTAATCAAAGTATGAATTAATCAAGTATAATCAAGGCGAATCTAGCCATTTATATATCCAGTTATTCTTCCATTATAATCCAGCCCTGCAGAATCAAACACACTGAAGATACTGAAGAACTAACAGGTTGGTGTTTATTCTTCATTAATGAGGCTGAATGTTATAAAGCTTCAAACAGTATTATATTTGTTGTAACAGGAAAAATCTTTAGAGCTGTTGAATAATCTAGAGGAAGCATCAAATAATAAGAGACACTTTCTATGATATGGGTACTTTTTTAACAAAATTAATGTATGTTAGATAATTTTGTTGTTGATCAAACATATTTAATAATTCTCAGTGTAGAAACATGGGATTTGTGTCTATAATACTTATAAATAGAATCGATCTGAAGTTTTGCTGCTGTGATTTTTATTTTTTACTCG
>NW_015633570.1:0-922 GCF_001515625.1 Sinocyclocheilus rhinocerous
TGACTTTTTATGACAATATTAGTTCAGATCATGTTGTGCGACTCAGTAAAAACATGATGTTTATGAAATGAATAATTCATGATATTTCAAACAAAAAGGTTTTACCTTGAAAAGCATATTTTAAAAATATGTATCTGTACACATCTGTACACATCACATGACATTTTTAGTGTTTTTTATTTTAATTTAATTTTTTTTCAGAACCACATGAAACTAACACAAAGATTACATTTCTAAGAATTTGGCACTTTTTTCATATTTGTCATTAACCCAAAAGCGAAAGATGGATAGATGTGTAAGATTGAGTGTCTGTGTATGCACGTCATTGTCAGACAGAGGCAAAAGGTCTCAAAAGAACATCTCAAAATCTTCTCTTGTATATGCCACCTCTGCCACTCTTAGAGACTGTGTTCTTGGGACAGTCCTCTGAAAGTCATTAAAGGGTTAGTTCACCCAAAAATGAAAATTCTGTCATTAATTACTCACCCTCATGTCTTCCAAACCCGTAAGACCTCCGTTCATCTTTGGAACACAAATTAAGATATTTTTGATGAAATCCGAGAGCTTTCTGACCCTGCATAGACAGCAACGCAACTGAAACGTTTTATGGCCCAGAAAGGTAGTAAAGACATCGTTAAAATAGTCCATGTGACATCAGTGCATTACCGCCGAAAGTAGGGGTGCTGAGGGTGCTGCAGCACCCCCTGGAGTGTAGCCCACGAAAAAATGGGGGTGCTGGGGGTGCGGTGTTAAAAATAAATGAATGAACAATATGTAATAAAAAACAAATAATATTCATTTTATTAATTTGTATATTCATTCAAATTCATTCAAAAAAGTAGCGTAAGCCTACAATGACAAGAAGCAACGGTTACACATGAGTTAAGTTGAATCAAATTGACTGTGAAAGTCGTTTCAACTG
>NW_015633571.1:0-264 GCF_001515625.1 Sinocyclocheilus rhinocerous
GAGGGGGAGGAGGACAGAGAAGAGAAGAGAAAGTTTTGAAAAGTGGTCAGAGCAGTTGTTAATTTTGTTGTGGTAGTATGTCTTTTTAGCAGTGGAGACATTTGCAGAGAAGGAAGAGAGGAGTGACTGATACACACTAAGGTCGGTAGAGTTTTTTGATTTGCGCCAATTCCTCTCTGCAGCCCTGAGTTTAGAGCGATGTTCACGGAGAACATCGGACAGCCAGGGGGCAGAGGGGGTAGTGCGTGCTGGTCTGGATGAAAG
>NW_015633571.1:1287-1550 GCF_001515625.1 Sinocyclocheilus rhinocerous
GGGTAGAAAAGCAATACTCAAGTGCCTTGTCGGTGTCCTTGCTCGGTGGAGTCGCGCAGGTAGAGTCGATGGTCTTTACACTCGTCGGTCTTCACACGAGGAGGCCTTCACACGAGGGCTGCCGTGGTGAACTACCCAATTTTATACTTGCCTGAGTACTTGTTATTGAAGTCAGCTGGCCACGCCTTACTATTTAGCAAACCGAAACTGGAAAGTAACGCGATACGCACGAGAACAAACGCGACTTGAGCACGTATTTACCA
>NW_015633572.1:0-975 GCF_001515625.1 Sinocyclocheilus rhinocerous
ATAACTCCATTCACTACATCTTATCAAAAGACAAAACTACTCTAAATATAGTTCAGTTATAATCTAGTTAATTATAAGTGAGAGGAATACAAAGGAAATGTATTATATAAATACCAGATGAATCATACAGCAATCTCACATGGGTTTGCAGGTAAAGCTCCCATATCTGTACCAAACAGAAACGTGGGTGAGTGAAGTACTGTGAAGGTTTAAATCACAAATAACTATACAAACATAAAATGTACAACATTTACACTTCATGGTGCATAATGTTTATCTATGCTTTAGCCAATCAGAATACTGAAACTTGAAGTAATGACATAGCTTACTGATTTCTGTTAGAGTATAATTGCTGCTGTGTTTGATGTATGGGGACAGCAGCCTACAAACTCCTTGCTGAGTACTGAAGCCGACTTCTGCTGATGAAACTACAAACTCTTTTTCCTCGACTGATTACATCTCTGACTCCTGGTCTTCATTCATCATAACTGGTCTACAGGTCTTATCTGTACTTCCCTACACAGGTTTGGAATGACATGAGGATTAGTAATTAGTGGCAGAATTTTCATTTTTGGGTGAGCTGCCCCTTTATTTTAGTCAAGAGTTTTTTTGCACCAAAACTAGCTGGAATTTAGTTTAACACAAGTATTTTCTACCTTTAACCTCGCCCTGCAATTTAAACAAGAATCTGGACTTTTATGTAAATGCATTCTGTTATAATTACTATATTAATTACTATAATTACCATTTTACAAAAGGGACACAGAAAACGCAAGGAAGGTTACACATGACTACACGTGGCAAGGACAACAATCCGTGACCATTGTTTGCTATTCTGAAAACTTTGCTTTCATTTTTAAATCTTGTGCAATATATTTTTACTTGTGTTTTTAAATGTTGTTTTCATGCTTGTTATTTTTTTATCCGTGACTGCAATACTTTAGGCGCGATTCTGATCCCATAAACTGCTCCCCG
>NW_015633572.1:1053-1311 GCF_001515625.1 Sinocyclocheilus rhinocerous
TGTGTGTGTGTTCACTGCTGTGTGTGTGCACTTTCTTTGGATGGAATGCAGAGCACTAATTCCGAGTATGGGTGCGTGTCCGGCCAGTCCAATCAGTTAGAAAAGATAAAGCAACAAACTACAGATCTGGTCCAAGAATAATACAACATTTAAATAGTATAATAGTTTTCTCAAGCCAACATAACTAACTAATAACTTCACTAATGTTAGTGCGGTGGATCAATGAATGCGGGAGAAGGGGAGAGATAACTTAGATAC
>NW_015633573.1:0-181 GCF_001515625.1 Sinocyclocheilus rhinocerous
AATAAATCCTCTGCAGCTGTGAGAGCAGACCCGTTGCTGGCTGACAAGTTAAACTCTTTCTACAGGTGCATCTCAATAAATTAGAATGTCGTGGAAAAGTTCATTTATTTCAGTAATTCAACTCAAATTGTGAAACTCGTGTATTAAATAAATTCAATGCACACAGACTGAAGTAGTTTAA
>NW_015633573.1:457-565 GCF_001515625.1 Sinocyclocheilus rhinocerous
AGGTGGTATGGAAGCCCAGGTTTCTTTGACAGTGGCCAGCTCATCTGCATTTTTTGGTCTAAAGTTTCTCATTTTCCTCTTGACAATACCTCATAGATTCTCTATGGG
>NW_015633574.1:0-1559 GCF_001515625.1 Sinocyclocheilus rhinocerous
AGCACTACTGTTTTCAACATTGGTAATAACAAATGTTTAAGTACCAAATCAGCATATTAGAAAGATTTCTGAAGGATCAATGTGACTGAAGACTGGCTGCTTGAAAATTCAGCATTCTCATCACAGGAATCACAGGAACATTTTAAAACATATTCAAATAGAAAATAGTTATTTTAAATTGTAATAGTGTTTCAGAATATTATAATTTGTACTTTAAAGAATGCAGCCTTGATGAGTGTAAGAGACCTCTTTTAAAAACAACTTTTGAACAGTAGTGTATAAAATAGAATTTTTTTTTTTTTCTAGTAAACGTTCCCATGTGCAATTAATCATTAGATTTGTTTTCATAATTTTTAAATGAAATGAAACGACTTTGTCCACCTCTGAAATGACTTATCTTGTTTTATGTCTGAGCAGAAAAAAATATCTAAAACATTATTTTTCATTGAATGTCCTGCTTTACTTTGAATTATGTGACATTACTTAAGTTAAATGATTCATGTCTCATGTTGTCTTTTCTGTTTCTTTCACAGCCTCAGGTTGGCGTTGCTCAATGAGGCTAAGGAGGTGCGGGCGGCTGGTTTGCGTGCTCTCCGCTACCTCATCCGAGACAGTAATATCCTTCAGAAAGTGCTCCGGCTCCAGGTGGATTACCTGATTGCCAGGTCTGTGTGACATGTTTTCAGTAATGTATGCAGGCCAGTCATTTTAGCAGTTTAGTTCTGAGCTAGGGATTGTGGGATAAAGGCTAACTGCTTCCATCAGAAACAAGACTTGATGTTAATTCATGGTGAGTTGTGGATCATCTCGTGTTAGTATCTGACAGAGAGAGAGGAGGAGTGTTCCTGTGAAGAGCTAGTCAAGTCCAGTTAAGGTCATTTTGAAGTGGTGGTACTGTAAGGATGTGCTACTTCCTCTGTCCTGTCTGAACACCCAAGTCCGATCTTGGATTGGACTGGTTCACATAATGTTGACTAATGTGACCTTTTGACCTGTAGGTGCATTGACATCCAGCAGAGTAATGAAGTGGAACGCACACAAGCACTCAGACTGGTGAGAAAGGTGAGATGTGAACACTTCCTTCTGTTTTGTTGTGTTCATTCAATAATGAAAAAAATCACAGGAGTCCTGTTAAAAAATTAAAGGTTTCATATGATGCGATTTCAAGTTTTCCTTTGTCTTTGGAGTGTTACAAGCTGTTCGTGTATATATAAGATCCGAAAAGTTGCCAAGACTAAAGTCTCAAACCCAAAAATGAAAATTCGGCTGTGTTTTACTCACCCCCGAGGCATCCTAGGTGTATATGACTTTCTTCTTTCAGACAAATCCAGTCGGAGTTATATTAAAAATTGTCCTGGCTATTCCAAGCTCTATCATTGCAGTCAGCGGGTGTTGCAGTGCTTCAGTCCAAAAGAAGTTAAATAAAAAGCGCCCATCCATAAAAAAATGTCTCACACGGCTCCGGGGGGTGAACAAAGGCCTCCTGTAGCGAATCGATGCGTTTTTGTAAGAAAAATATCCATATTCAAAACGTAATAATCACTTTAATCTAGCTTGCG
>NW_015633574.1:1649-2041 GCF_001515625.1 Sinocyclocheilus rhinocerous
GTAAACGAAATTCCGGGCGGATGACGTATGAGGTCGGCTTTTGACTAAATAAATAAATAAACTATGATAAAAGCTGGCACCAGAATTATTATTTTGAATTTTTCCATTTAATTTATTCTTTGTACTTATAGATTTAATTTAATTGTATAGTTTATTTTACGTTTCTGCCCTGCATAGTAGAATCTCATTCTGTTCTTACATGTTGCACTCGAATAAAATGAACTCAGCAATAAACCATTATGTCCTCACAATGTACACTGGTCCATTTCTTGAACAATGTTCAGTGTTCTTTTTGTCATGGATGGAAGTGTCGGTATAAGTGTTTTTACAATGATTTTCCAGATGATCACTGTGAACGCCCTGCTCTTCCCAAGCTCAATCACAAACTCCCT
>NW_015633575.1:0-552 GCF_001515625.1 Sinocyclocheilus rhinocerous
ATCAGAAATGCATTCCAGTCAATAATGATATACAAACAAGTTTTCGAAACGAGAGCTTAGTCATTCTTGAGAAGTGGGACAAAACAGGGTGCAAAATTGAAAAAATAAAACCTTGTACTCAGACAAATGAAACTACATTTATGTATCTTATATGTACTAAGCTACTGAGCTATGCTTTGATACAACCTCCCAACTTTTTTCTTTTTTAACAAAATGTGCTTTTTTACCTTGGACTGTGTAATATAATTTCAACTTTATCTTTAACAGCACTCAAGATGTTTTTAACATTTCAAAACTTTATCTTTAACAGCATTCAAGATATTTTTAACATTTCAAAACACATTCTCGTGTTAGCAGACAGATTACACTTTCACATTTGACCAACAATTCCACAACAAATATAAAATATCATAATGAAATATTATCAAAATATTCAACTGACGGAGTTGACAGAACTGACGGAGGTGACACATCTGACAGTGGTGATAAAAACCTGAATTTGTGGTAATTTTAACTATCAGATACATTGAATCAGTCAATTACTGTATTAAA
>NW_015633576.1:0-597 GCF_001515625.1 Sinocyclocheilus rhinocerous
TTAATACAACACCATGTGCCTCATAAATAAAAATGAATAAAGTTTTTGTTATATCTCTTTAAGCTTGACTGGGCCTTGAGAATAGAGAACCCAGATGAGACAATTGCTGAAGTTGACAACATTGTCCTGAAAAGAAAAGATTTTTGGACGCTGGGTCTCAATGAGCAGTTGGAGGCAACAGTGAGTTGAAAAATATTAACTTTGAAACAAACGTCATTGACTGTTTAACTGTAACTGTTTTATTTAAAACATTTGTAGATTGCAAACAGCTGTCTTGAAGTGGTTGCATTGGTGGCTAAAGAACAGGTAAGTTTTATTAAAGCTGCTTTTCTGAAATGGCTCAAGACATAATTGTGTAACTTGTGCACACTTGTGCAATGGTATGTCATTGTAGGGAATGGATGTGTGGACAGCTGACGCATATGTTGTGGCTACCTGGTTACCTCCAAATAATTTGGACCCATCACTGTCTTTTCCAGTAAGGCCATAAAGTTACATCACATTCATAATACTGAAAATGTAATTTAAATCTGACTTAAAAAAATCTTTTTATTAAAAAAAAAATTATTTTAAAATTATCTATAGGATCACATTGCA
>NW_015633577.1:0-662 GCF_001515625.1 Sinocyclocheilus rhinocerous
TGGAGAGAAACCGTTCTCTTGTGATCAGTGCGGGAAGAGTTTCACGCAATCAGCATATCTTAAGGATCACATGAACAACCACACTGGAGAGAAACTGCACACATGTGATCAGTGCGGAAAGAGTTTTAGAAAAAAAGGACACCTTACATCACACATGAGAGGTCATACTAGAGAGAAACCATTCACTTGTGATCAGTGCGGGAAGAGTTTCTCACACTCATCAAACCTTAAGAGACACATGAACATCCACACTGGAGAGAAACCATACGCTTGTGATCAGTGCGGGAAGAGTTTCTCACACTCATCAAACTTTAAGTATCATATGAGCATCCACACTAGAGAGAAACTGCACACATGTGATCAGTGCGGGAAAACATTTGTGAGAGCTTCAGACCTGAAGCAGCACCTGAGAGTTCATACAAAGGAGAAACCACATTCATGTCATTTGTGTGGAAAGAGTTTTTCACATCTACACCATTTAAAAGAACATCAGAAAACACATACTGGTGTGAGAGAGTACATGTGCTTTGAGTGTGAGAAGACGTTTACTTCAGTGAGCCATTTAAAACTGCATGAGAGGATCCACACTGGAGAGAAACCTTGCAAGTGTTCACACTGTGACAAGAGATTCAGTCAGTCATCAAGTCTGAAAACACATGAGA
>NW_015633577.1:757-2607 GCF_001515625.1 Sinocyclocheilus rhinocerous
ACATGACAAAGAAACATTATCTAAAGTTTTCAGTGAATAAAGTTAATCACAAAGATCAATGTCAAAAAGTTTTATTTTTGTATGCCATTTTGCTTCATGATATAAATGACATTAGTGTGCTTTCTTATGAGTTTCATATTATGTTCAATTGTCTTATAATGCATATGTGTCACTTGTAGTTTGCTTACTCTTTCATGAAGGAAAGCAGAGGTTTTTACAAACTGTTCTTGTTCAGGAAGCTGAAGAAGAGACTGTAACACTTTTAAGAGAGACTGAGATTTTTTTATTTATTTTGTTCTTCATTGTGTAAGGCCTCTGCGGAACAGACCCACCAAAAAGCTGCAGAATAAACAATTTGGCAAAAACACACTGTGTAGGCCTACTTTTTAAACACGCTGGGTTATTGTTTCAATCCAAACGCCTGGTTGAGACTGTTGGTTAGGAAGCTGACCTGATTCGACCCAATTTGGGTTGATATCAGTAATAAGTAACCCAACGGTCCTGTGTTAGGAACCGGGGTTTTCCCGGGGAATTTTTACAGAGGAACCCCCCTCGAAACGCGATTGGGCTAGTTTTGAGTAGCAATTTGGTGGGGTTTTTTGTGAAAACCTGGCAACCCTGGTTAGGAATGTGGAGGTTGAAATGCAATCAGTTCTGTGTGCGACGAAATCCATGTCTGCGGTGCTTAAGATAGAAACCTGGGAAAATAGGAAAAAAATAATTGAAGCGCAGACGAGGGACAACTCTGAAACTGTCTGGAGTGTGTTTGTTTAAAACTGGAGCAGTGAATGTGGTGATCGGGAGCTGGAAACAGCTGGAATGGCGCTTGAGACGAGTCTATCCGTGTTTGCGGTGCTCATGACTGGAATATGTGTCGAAAATACAAGAAAACTAATCGAAGCGAAGAGGAGAGAGATTTTTGAAACTGACTGGAATGTGTTCCTTTAAAACTGGAGGGTTTTGTCTGAGTATGTTCTCACAACATTGAGCGGCGATTGAAACCAGGAACTGTGAACTAACATTAGTCAAAATGGTGCTTGAGGACGTGGATTAAAATGGTAAAATCCTGTCAGTTCGCTATAGTTCTTGATTTTCAGTGTTTATTACTGTGTGTATATAAACAATCGTTTCAGAGCAATTTGTTCTAGCCACTTACCCTGTAACTACATGGAATAAGGGGGGAACAAGCGCCACTTTAGTTTACTGCCCCTTTAGTTTAGTTTAAGCTGATTTGTGAATTATAAATCATAGCTGAAAATCATTAACTAATTTCACTAGATGTCCAGTTTTGTTGTTCAGTAATCTTCATATTTTTTCCTTTAATAAGAGAATGGTTAAAATACCTAGGCCTATAATAAAATACCAGTATACAATTATAAAAAGTATATCTGTCACGAATCCGGTCCGTGACCTTCCGGACGATTGACACCAGAGGTCGCTCTCCCATTACATTGACTCTCGCACCAAACAGACTGTTACACATCACCCTGGACTGCATTTCCCATCATCCATTGCACTTATTACACACACACACAGCTGCATCCAATGAGACACGCTTTATAAGCCATGGACTTCCTCTCTCTCACTGCCGAGTATGGTTTAGCATTTATCGCTCACCGAGGGAAAGCTACTTTACGGAGCCTGCTCTATCTTTCCCAGTTTATTCTTAGTCTTGCCTTGCCTGTTTTTCCCGTGTTTTGATTCTCGCCTGTGTATTTCGGATTACCCCCTTCGTCTTGCCGTTTGGACTCTGTTTGCCCCTGACTGGATTATTGCTGTGTACCTGGATTATCTCTCTTTGCCTTGCCCTGTTGGATATTGTTCACCGTCGATCGACCCACGCCCGTTTA
>NW_015633577.1:3134-8321 GCF_001515625.1 Sinocyclocheilus rhinocerous
TCGCTTCAGCTCCTTGTACGGTGGTGCCACCCAGCAATGCACTCTCAGCCTGTCATGTCGTGGTTGAAGGAACCGTTGATGAACGCTGTACCTGTCCTGTAAAAGAGAATATTAATGAACTCTCCCTATTTCCTGATGGTACTGCTGTAGAACCTCCAGAGGGGGTGGCATCCGCTGCAGAACCTCCAGAGGTGTCAGTAGTATCCACCTGTGAACTCTATGCCTGTCCTGTCACGGCTATGGAGGCCGTCTGTTAACTCTCTGCCTGCCCTGTCATGGCTATGGAGGCCATCTGTGAACTCTCTGCCTGTCCTGTCACGGCTATGGAGTATGTCTTCTACATACCAGTTTGCCATTGTCTGACCTATGCCTGTTTCTGACCACGTCTTCTAAATAAAGCTAGCTAATGGATCCACACATCTCACGTCTCGTTCGTCCCGTAACAGAATACTCGGCCACACAAGGATCCGGCAGCTGTTCAAGTGGACACTGGCCGGGTATGGACACCGCAAGAATTTTATTAGCCCTTAAACGAGGCACGCGATCATTGGAGAACTATATTCGAGAGTTTTTAGCCATTGCTCACTATTCAGATTTACCGGATATTATTTTGATAGAGTTTTTTTGGGGATGGCGTTCATCAACCTCTTCAGTCAAAGCTTAGACGTGAGGGTCCACATTCATCACTCAGCCAGTTTTTTGATTATGCTTTGTTGACTGTTGGCTCTCTAGTCACTGTGGGTATTGCAGAGGAGGAATGCGACATCGCGTCCGTGCCGGCAATGGCGGCCATGAGATTTTATCAGCCACAAGCTCAGGCACATTCAAGTATACTGATCGCTACTCCGGTGATTCAACCCGCTCGTGAAATGGCGGCGACTACCACCCTCCGTCATGTCACTGTTGCCCTTCATGAGTCAAGTCACGTCATCGCTGATCATTCTGAGTCAAGTCAAGTCACAGTTGATCGTCATGAGTCATGTCTTGTCACAGCTGATCTTCCTGAGTCAAGTCAAGTCACAGCTGATCTTCATGAGTCAAGTCAAGTCTCAGCTGATCTGCCAGAGCCTCGTCACGTCTCAGCTGATCTGCCAGAGCCTCGTCACGTCACAACTGATCATCCAGAGCCTCGTCACGTCACAACTGATCATCCAGTGTCTTGCCACATCACAGCTGTTCATCCAGAGTCATATTACATCACAGCTGTTCATCCAGAGTCACGTCACATCACAGCTGTTCGTCCAGAGTCACGGCACATTACAGCTGTTCGTCCAGAGTCACGGCACATCACAGCTGATCATCCAGAGTCACGTCACATCGCAGCTGATCATCCAGAGTCACGTCACATCGCAGTTGATCATTCAGAGTCACGTCGCATCACAGCTGTTCATCCAGAGTCACGTCACATCACAGCTGTTCGTCCAGCGTCACGTCACATTACAGCTGATCGTCCAGAGTCATGTCACATCACAGCTGTTCGTCCAGAGTCACGTCACATCACAGCTGTTCGTCCAGAGTCACGTCACATCGCAGCTGATCATCCAGAGTAATGTCACATCACGTCTGTTCGCTCAGAGACCTGTCACTTCTTGTCTGTTGCACCCAGATCCTCAAGGGCTGTTGTTCAGTATCCCAGACTGGTATCCAGCGTGGAGAACCCACCGCTGGTGTCGGCACGTGCATCTGGTATCCCTAAGCCAGCGCTCTCAAGCCCTTCAGTTCCTGAACTAATTCCCTTCTGTATCGCTTCCCACTATGGGGATCGCTTTATGGTGTATTTGGGCTGCATACACCACCACTAAAACTTTAGAAACGGCGGCAGCCACTGTGATTTCTCCCGAGGTGGCGGCTGATGCTGCAGATCCTCCCGAGGTAGTGGCGCACGCTGCCATGTTCCCCAAGGTGATGACGCCCGCTGCAACTTCTCCAGAGGTGGCGGCCCATACTGCAGAACCTCTCGAGGCGGCGGTGCTCGCTTCAGCTCCTTGCGTTATTATTTCAAATGATATATATATATTATATTAAATTATAAAAGCTGTTTTAAAATACATTAAAAATAGTGATCTTAAGAACAGAATATAGATTTTAAAATGCACAGCTAGACTGAAATCCCTTCACACTCCAGCACAGGAGGTGGCGATATGCAAGCGAAAGCTGGTCTGCAACTCGCCACTAAACCCACAGAAGAAGAAGAAGAAGAAGAAGAAGAAGAAGAAGAAGAAGAAGAAGAAGAAGAAGAAGAAGAAGAAGAAGAAGAAGAAGAAGAAGAAGAAGAAGAAGAAGAAGAAGAAGAAGAAGAAGAAGAAGAAGAAGAAGAAGAAGAAGCCCCGACTGAGCCTGGTTTCTCCCAAGTTTTTTTCTCCATTCTGTCACCGATGGAGTTTTGGTTCCTTGCCGCTGTCGCCTCTGGCTTTCTTAGTTGGGTACACTTCATTTCCAGCGATATCGTTGATTTGATTGCAAAGATACTATTTAAACTGAACTGATGATGACATCACTGAATTCAATGATGAACTGCCTTTAACTGAAAAATGAGTGTTTACTATTGTAATTTTGCATTATTGACACACTATTTTCCTAATTAATGCTGTTCAGTTGCTTTGACACAATCTGTATTGTTAAAAGCGCTATATAAATAAAGGTGACTTGACTTGACTGGGAGATACTAGAAAAGCAGACAGTTCCGTTGTGAAGTCATTAATTGAAACTGGTAAGATTGACAGCTCTAACTCAACATTATTGACTGGTTCTTGACAGACAGGGAAATCAAACACGCTGGAACACTGAACAAGTTGACAGTTCACAGTTAGCCTCATGGATAGGACAGATAGATTGTTCACAAGAGGTTTCTGGACCTGTGACAGGGTTAACAAAGCATATAGGGAGTTCATTAAAGGTTTTAATGGCCGTGACAGACAGAGATGAGAGTTCCTGAACGGCCCTTGTAGCTGCAGCAGAACAGTCAGAAAGTTCACAGACAGCATCTTCAGGTGTGACAGACAAGGCAGAGAGTTCAGAAACAGCTTCTTCGGCTTGGTTGAGACAGGGCAATAGTTCGCAAAACGGTCTCCTTGACCAGTTCAGGACGAGATAATAGTTCATAAACGAACTCCATAGCCGTGACAGGACGGACAGAGAGTTCACAGACGGCCTCCGCAACCGTGACAGGACAGGCTGAGAGTTCGCAGTCTGCCTCCACAGCCGTGACAGAACAGGACGAGGATTCTCAGACGGCCTCCATAGCCGTGACAGAACAGGCAGAGAGTTCACAGACGGCCTCCATAGTCATGACAGGACAGGCAGAGAGTTTACAGACGGCCTCCCTGGCCGGAACAGAACAGGAAGAGAGTTCACAGGCGGCCTCCATAGCCGTGACAGGACGGACAGAGAGTTAATCTTGATTCTGCCTTCACCCTCTGATGTAGGTATGGATTCTTCAGCTGCTTTAATAATACTTGAATTTAATCTAGTACAACATGTGTCTATATCATCTTCAGTACTAAATTTCGCCAATTCATTAGTGCATAATTTGTTACATTTATCCCAATCAGCTTTAACAAATCTCCATCTAGTTTGCTTTGTACTATTTTGTTTATGTATTTCCATACCAATATTACATGTTATCAGAAAATGATCACTCCCTAATGTTGCATGATCTAAAACTTCCCATTTACACTTCAAAGCTATATTTCCAGGAACTAATGTTAGGTCTAAACATGCAGTGGATGAATCCCTTATATTGAATCTAGTGCCCTTGCCATCATTGTTCTTCCATAAACTCTTCTACTAGCCTTCCGTTAGGTTACTATCTGTGTGTAAAGTGTCCACACACCTCTACAACAACACATTCACTTTGAGTATAAAAACTACCCCCTCTTTCACACATCCCCCACCACTTGCTCCAATTCAGTCCTTCGACTGAACTTGCTTGACCATTTGGGCATATGTTATATTTTGTCTCTCATCACTTCTTGCACTCTTTTTTGGGCTTCACAGCCTAGATATGCTGCACTGTGTGGTCCTCCACAGTTGCAACATTTCTCCACATTGTCCATATTCATGATCTCCGCCACATTTACAGCATCTTTTTTTCCCTTTACAAACTGCTGCTACATGTCCCAATCTTTGACAATTGAAACATCTCATTACTGGTCTCACATAGGGACGAACCATGTAGCTCATATATCCAATTTTGGTACGTTCCGGTAAGTTTTTGCATTTGAAGGTTATTGCTACAGTTGTACTTATTTCTTTCCTGCCATTTCTATTGGATTGCAAACGCTTCACCTCCGTCACCATTTCGTTTATTATCTGTGTTTTTAATACCTCGTCTGATAAGGACACGGGCACCCCGGTGATCACTCCTTTAAGTTGCTTAAGTTCGCCTGGTAAAAACGTGACATTTAACTGCTGCACCACCAAACTCTCTGATTTTTAATGCAGCCTCTTGTTGCTTTTTGTCAACACAGAAAAGGAGGACACGCTTTTTTGATAAGTACCTTGCTGATTTACTGTTACCAATCGACGTTTTGATTATTTTCGTAAATCTTCTCGGATTGTTGATGTTTTCGATCATTCCAGAAAATGTGACAATTACTTTGTATTCCACCTCCACTTCCCTCGCCTTAATTCCTCCTAACTCTATATTGTTGGACAAAAATGACTAAATACAAATAATTAACTTGAAAGTATAAAGTCACACGTTTGTAACAAACAAGCCTCAGTCTGTTGACACCAATGAGATGAGCTTTAAATGACAATTTACAGGAGATCTGAAGACATCAGCATAATAAATGAGGTGAAAACAGGGACTATTGACATGAAAGAAAGAGTGTTTTCAGCAGCTCTGTTAATATTGATGAGTCTCAGACGATCAACACATTCAGATCATCAGCAGATCATCTCACTTTATTCTGAGTGTTTGCTGTTAGAAACTGATTATATAAGATACAAGCCTATAAAACATGCTCTACTGAAAGATAATACTGTTATTTCTCACAATAGCCGATCAAACATCAATAATAACACAACAATACATCAACAATAACACAAACACTAATGACACTCATCTTCATCAAACTACAGCAGTCCATATGAATCTAAATATAGTCTGCTTTTATGATAACTACATTCATTTCAATAATGAACTTAGATCAAAGAAGACAAACATCATAAACCTTTTCAAAT
>NW_015633577.1:8369-10297 GCF_001515625.1 Sinocyclocheilus rhinocerous
TTTGGCAGATAAGCTCCTCCCACATGTTCACTGGTAGTGAAGCTCCGCCCACTGCAACGCATCATCAGTGAAGCTCCTCCCACATGTTCACTGTTAGTGAAGCTCCGCCCACTGCAACACATCATCAGTGAAGCTCCTCCCACAGTAGTCGCATCATCAGTGAAGCTCCGCCCACAGTAGTCGCATCATCAGTGAAGCTCCGCCCACAGTAGTCGCATCATCAGTGAAGCTCCGCCCACAGTAGTCGCATCACCAGTGAAGTTCCGCCCACAGTAGTCGCATCATCAGTGAAGCTCCGCCCACAGTAGTCGCATCACCAGTGAAGTTCCGCCCACAGTAGTCGCATCATCAGTGAAGCTCCGCCCACAGTAGTCGCATCATCAGTGAAGCTCCGCCCACAGTAGTCGCATCATCAGTGAAGCTCCGCCCACAGTAGTCGCATCATCAGTGAAGCTCCGCCCACAGTAGTGGCATCATCAGTGAAGCTCCGCCCACAGTAGTGGCATCATCAGTGAAGCTCCGCCCACAGTAGTTCAGCAGTAAAAGCTGGAATATCTCCATCAGTTCACAAGTGAAGATGAGCATCAAAGCATCAGGAAGAGCTGAAATCTGCAAAGACTTTGTTTATTAAAGAGGACAGAGAGAACACACTGAAGATACTGAAGAACAAACAGGTTGGTGTTTATTTCTCTTTCTTTATTAATAGTGCTGATGGTTATAAAGCTTCAAGCAGATTTAGATTAGCTGTCATAGGAAACAATCTTCAGAGCTCTGCAATATAATTAACTTTTCTTTCTTTTAGAAGTTGGACAGAAAAATGATTTTGTTTGCTTTTGTTACGTGTTTCTTCTGAGCAGATATTCGTTGACTTGTTGTCTCTATTTTTAGTAGTAAAAGTATGAAGTGTGTTTATTTGGTTAGCTACAAAAGTATAATAGTATTTGTCTTTAGTTTGTTTTGGTGGATTCTGGGAGGCGTAGCTGATCAATAGTTACACATTATACTGTTCTTTGTTCTGTAATCTCTCATGAGACTTCACTTTCATTAAAAAGGCTCATTTAGTAAATGTAAGCTATTAATTTAAATGACAGACAAACACAAACTGGGTGCTTAATGCAAATGTAATTGTCCACATTTACAAACTCAGGCGATTGTGTTCGTCCATCTACACAAATGTCTCTTTATGTATAGAGACAAAAGAATGAGCTTAATCTCCATCAGTTTTAGTGATCGTGTAGATTTACAAAGATACACCACAAAACATCTGCAGCTTTTGCTTTTATTTCTAATCAAACACAAAAGCTCTTTAAGCAAATGCGTTAAATCGTATCTAAATGAATTCTAATTTGAATCTAAATGTAATATATGTGTACGCCTGTGCACCGGAGAAAAACACACAGCTTCCCTGTTTGTTTTAGATCTGGTCATAAGTTCTCGTGATCTAGACATAACAAAACAGCTGGAAACTTCAGAAAGTAAAAAGAAAATAATGTCACATGGCAATCCGTGTATCATTCGATCATTCTTTTTTTATTTAATATTGAAAGTAGAAAAATGAGAAAACAGCTCCTTTTTCGTTTTTTTTCCAAAAAACGAGAATTCATCTTAAATTTTATTTTTTTCGCTCAGGGGTGGAAAAATGAATAAACAGCTTGAATACTCAATTTCTACACGTGGGCGGGAATTAAACGCCCCTTTCTGCTGATTGGTCAGTCGAAGATCAAACCGTGCCGTCATCAGTTCTTCCGCAGTGTCATGCAGCAGAATAATAGTCCTCCACTGCTGCAGTTGTATGGATTAATTATTTTTCTAATCAAACAGACTAATGAATAGCTCGACACAACTCACACCGGGGCAGAGTCTAGACAGGGCTTTCTTCTGTGTAGACCAGCGATATTTAATGTGATAGGGGGTCATTAGTCTGTTTG
>NW_015633577.1:11233-12118 GCF_001515625.1 Sinocyclocheilus rhinocerous
ACGTTATCATATGGAATAGTTCATATGTAAATGTCATTATTCTGTGATTATATATATATATATATATATATATATATGTATATATATATGTAACCCTCTTCGTCGGTGTGCTCCCCCAAATGTCTCTGCGTTGTGTTGAGGTGAGGGGTAAATGAGGAGGACACCAAAATCGTTGAGTCAAACAGAGCAGCTTTCTTTTATTAGGCTCCTTTCTCCACACAGTCACTCTCACAGCATGACAGGATGGCAATAGCCTTTCACAAAGGAAATAGAACTGTGAGTGAAAAGAAGGGCTCACTCCTCTAATGAGAACACAACACACAGCTCCCCCCAAAGGCCGGGAGAACACATTACATCTTCCCTACATCCACCCCCTCTTTAAATTATGTTGTCCCAGGCATCACTTAATTTAGGATAAACCCCAAAATAATTGAACAATTTAAATATTACGATTCCCTTTTAAGCATGTGTGGGGAGTGTGTATGACTAAGTGTGTTGCTAAGGCAGTTCTTCTTTGCTGTAGCCTTTTCCCACACTTTTCTTCCTCTCTCTACTTTCTCCTTGTCACTTTCACTTTGGAGGGTATGAATCTCCAATGAGAGTCGATTTGGTGGGCGCCTTTTCCGCTCAGGATTTCTTCTCTTTGGAGGGTCAGGATTTGAGACTTCCAAAAGTGTTTGCACCTTATCCTCTTCCTTTTCATTCACAGTCTCTTTCAACTGCCTCTCATCCTGTTCACACTCTTTGCCCGCTACATACAACAGTTCTCTCTGTTTGCTCATTAACATCTGCTTCATTTCCCCCTGTGTCATTTCCGCAGGACTGGACTTGCTGAGTGGGGGAAATCAACTGTGGGCATGACTGAAGGGTTTCTGTAACCTCTTG
>NW_015633578.1:0-4702 GCF_001515625.1 Sinocyclocheilus rhinocerous
GGAATAGTTTTCAGTGGGACTAGTGTCTCAAATTAATCAATTGATATTCATTTGGATTGTGGTATTTTATAGTTATTTGATTTATGATACTGTATGTGGTGTTTAATCATGCTTGAGAACTTTGTCTTTGTTGAATATTTTCTCAGCGTCACACACGCTCATCACTACTTACACTGGAGTAAATGGACAGACGGTTGCAGGAATCCCAGAGTTTTCTTCTGTAACTGTATTTGATGGACAGCAGATTGATTATTATGACAGTGAGATAAAGAAGCTGATTACCAAACAGGACTGGATGAAGGAGTTTGCAGCTACAGAAACATGGAAAAAATACACAGAGATCAGAGAACGATTCCAGCAGACCAACAAAATCAACATTCGTTTTCTGATGAAGCAATTGAATCACTCGCATGGTGAGTTAAAATACTTTATACTACAGTTTTAAATGTGAAAGATTACGTTATACAGTAAAAAAAAAAAAAAAATGCTTTATGGTTCCCACTTTTCTTCCTCAGGTGTTAGGTATCAGAGGATGCATGGATGTGGTTGGGATTATATGACTGGACACATACATGGGTTTGATGAGTACAGTTATGATGGAGAGGATTTCATCTCATTAGACCTCGAGGAGCTCAGATACACTGCATCTGTACCAGAAGCAATACCCACAGAGCAGAAGTGGAACAAAGACAGAGAACAACTTGTCTATCTAAAACAATACTATAGAGATAAGTGCACTGACTGGATATATTTCTTGATGTCAAGGAAAGGGGATTTTGAGAGAAGAGGTAGCTTGTTTTTGAGAACGTCATTTTGTCCAACAAGTAGATGTTTTTTAATTATTATAATAGGTCATTAATGTCTCATTCTTTTCTCATGGATTGCTTCATTAAACAAAAACTTTTTAAATCAAATATCTATATTTTATTTGATTTTAGCTTTTTTTCCAATTAACAATTTTATCTTGTTAATGACCCTGGACCTAACTAATTAATAACTTGTTATTATCAGTATTGATAATTATTTCATCAGTAAGTTGTTTCAACCTTATTTTGCTGTTTCTGTGTATTATTGTATTTTTATTTATTTATTTATTAAGTGTGTTTTTATTTTATTTTATATTTAAGGACCTACAAAAACATACTTCAAAATACTTGTGGATGTGATATTCGTACTGATAGTCATCCTCGTAGTCCTCATTGTCCTGTATATTGGTACTGCATTCCTTGTTTGGAAAGTAAGTATATGTTTACATCTCTTTTTTCTGCTCTTATTTCTCATTCAAGTGGTTTTATCAGCTGTAGGATGATGGTAATGTCCTCAGCGATTACTCAAGCTTTCGAACATTTGGATTTACACACATTTTAATGTGTTTGATTATAATTCCAGTAAGGTGGAATTATATAGAGCCAATGCTTCACTATTTTAGAAGATCACTATTATTTTTTAAATACTGTACATTATGCACAGCCTCATCTTCAACAGCCATCACTTCAGTTAAATTCACATGTGATAAACTTTTGAATGCTAGTGTAAACTGACTCCAAAACATCTTCAAATGTCAAGAAATATATTTACAAGCTATATTTACAAAAACAGTCAAAGCCAAATGTTTGTCTTAAAGCAACATTACGCTTAAAGACATTTGCAGGATTTGCTGTTTTTATAATTCCAGTTAAGTGTGTAATTGCAAAAATCTGAGATTTGGAATTGGTCGCATGCTGTTTCAGTGGTCATACAAATCGTGTAATTAAAAATATCCTAATTTAATTGATATTTATGACATTTCTTTGCAGATGAAAAGTGGGTATCAGCCAGTTTCACTCTTTGAAAGCGAGATTTACATCAACAAAGGTCTTTGAAGGGTTTTCTCCAATCACCTGCACTTTCCCCAGATTCCAGTCCAATCAGGAATCTTCAGGATGTGGGAGATCTGATGATTTCCAGCATGCATGTGTGACTAAAACATGTCTAATAGTTGAATAATACAACTAACAGGGAACGTTCTCGTAACATTTTCTAAAGTTTCTCTCAAAGTTATCAAAAACGTTCTTGCTGCCATTGATAAACGTTCTAAAAACGTTAGCATAAAAATGATATCCTTGCATTGTTAGTGGAACATTTTAAAAACGTTATTAAAAATTTGTCTTGACAAAAAAAGTCATAATTTGCATAGGAACAATTTGTGTATCCAATGACACAAAGAATGAAACATTCCAGTGGCTTTTTCCCCCCCTGGACTGAGAGAGAAAAAATTATTATAGAACTAATCGTTCTTAAAGATGTTTTGCAAACAAATGTTTAATAACGTTAATAGAACTTTCCTTAAACGTTATTTAGGGCCTATGTAGAAAGTTAAAATGTTCTCAAAACATTACAACTGTTAAGTGTACAGATATCTTGTTTTAAATAGTATTTCAAATACTTAACACGTTTATATCATTGAGTTTCATCAATGAATTTAATGAAATGCAATTCAAATCTTTACATTTTTGATTAAAATGAAAACCTTACAATGCGCTTAAAAGTCAGAAGGCTATTTATTTATTTTCAACTTTTTTTTTGTTGACATTTGCAATGTGAAGGAAAAAATACACTTAGAATGCAAAGTGTATACATTATTTGACCTGTTTTCCCAAACAAGATGAACACATGATCAAACAAACACATAACGAACACTTTCTGACATCTGTGTGGCGTTGCGTCTATAAAAACACACTGGAGACACATGGATGTGTAAGTGCAAATGCAAATCATCTAAAGAGCATCCAGATACTGTCTAGATATTAAACTTGTGCTAATATCAGGTGTGATGGGCACCTTACATGTACTAGCCTACTGTTTGTGATCTTGTCTTTCACCACTCACATTTGTATATATTTTAAATTAAAAGAACCTTTTTTGTAAATATACAGTTCACTGAATAATAATAGGTTTGACGGCTAGCTTTTGTGAGTTTCAAATGGAAAAAAATAAATAAACGGAAACATTTAATAACACATGCAGTTCTCTGTTTTTTCTTCAATAAAACTTGTACATAAGAAAATATAAAACTTAAATTTTTAAAAGTAAATATTTTAAAAGTATGCTTTTCATGGGTGATAAAAATAATATTGTTTGGATTAGCTATATTTATTTGCTTAGTGTGTATTTGTGTTTTGGATCTGCTGTTTTCCGGATTATAAATGTTTTATAATCTGAAATTTTATCATCGCACATTTGGATCGATGCATTGCCACACTTTCGCTTTATGTATTCGTTTTGGCTTGGAGTTTATAATAAATGTTGTTTATAATGAATGACACTATAATTTCTGTTTGTTTTATACATATATTTTCCGTTCCTTTTTTTTCTATTTATATGTTTTCTCTTTATTATATATGCTTATTTTATGCTCATAAAAAGAACAAAAAATCAAACAAAGTAGAGATGGTGCAAGAATAGAACTGCCATGTATACTTCCACGTACAAGTAGGCTATAATACAGTACAATATAGAATTTCTAAAAATCAAAGCTTCATTTGTTATGCGTATACTATACTCACTTATAGTATATTAAAAGGTAGCCCTCGAGGTAGCCCTCGAGTCAAAAAAGTTTGCCCACCCCTGGTCTAGTGCGTCACCGCAGCTTAGTGTTGCCAGATGTATGATAATTATCGTATTTGTACTATAATTTTGACCTCTGTACGATCAATAATGAAAAAAAATCCTATAATGCACGATAATTTCAGAACGTGTTTTTTTCCAAAGTCAACCTCATCAAAACAAAGCCATGAAATCGGCTCATTACAGATGCTCTAAATGGGTTGGTGCACACCTCAGGACCCTCAACATCTGGCAACACGCAGGATTCTGATGACAGCGACTCAGAGGTGGAGTTTGGACCTTCCCACAAGGTACACCTATTCTTACATGTTTTAATTTTAATTGTAAATCCCCTTTGTTCGCCAAAAAATAAAATGTGTTTAATTTTCATTAATTAAAAGATAAATTAAATCAATGTGTTATGCCTTCATTCAATAACCAGAAAAATGAAAATACACAATGCAGAATTTCTAAATAAAAAAATAAATAAAAGTAGTTTTTATGCATTCAAATAATTAGGCATATTAAAACACAGAATTTGGTAACAATAAACAAGGTGAAAAAAATAGAACATTTCATAAGACCCTAAACATGTAATTTTTAATAGATTTGATGTTGAATTGTATACGTTTCATTATTTAATTAGACATGCTTTTGATTAATAAAACTTATTTTAACCATTTAAAAAGGAGTCCAGAAAAATGTAAATGAAAAAAAAAAGAAGAATCCAAAAAAAATTACATTTGAAATTAAAAAAAGAATGGAATTTGGGAAAAAAATAAAGCGTATTTCATAGGGCCCTAGCATAGTTATTTATTTATTGTGGTAATTTGAAGGTTGTGTCAAAAAGTTGTTGTTCTAGTCTAGTAGATAAATAGCTGTATTCTGTACGTTTTTACTCGTATACGATAATTTTCTTCCAAATACGATAATTTTGAGCTTCTGGTACGATACTTGGACATTTCCAATCTGGCAACACTGAATAGGGGAGACAGACAACACACACAGCTTTGCGTTCTGACGGTTTCATTTCACACACTTTACACTCACTTAGTGAATGAATCGCGTTTGTGCCGAACTCTTATTACAAAGCAAAAACAAACACTCTCCTTCGATC